>NC_022030.1:60756380-60758247 GCF_000317375.1 Microtus ochrogaster
ACAGGATTTCTGTGTGTAACGGCCCTAGCTGTCCTGGAACTAGCTCTGTAGACCAGGCTGGACTCAAACTCACAGAGATTAAACTTTGGTTTGAAATCACACAAGCAGGCATCGTGTTGCTGCTAACTGATGCTTGTAGCCCCAGAGCTAAAAGTGGGGGGTAGGAGGATGGCCATGCAACAAGTTCATAGCCAGTCTGGACTACAGAGTGTATCCTATGCCAAACCACCTGAGACATCAAGTATGATATCCAGTCTCAAAAACAAAACAAAACAAAACAAAAACAAAATAAGAACAATAATAAGCAATGGCTACAAAACAGTCTTTCTGCTCAGCTCTTATTTGATATGCCGATGGGAACAGCTTGGAGCAGCTTTGTACATTCGTTGCAGCAGGCCTGTTTCTGATAACACAGAGGTGAGCTTGCATCCCAGGCCACTCTGTGGGAGCACCTCAGCATCCTTGGGGCTCTGCAGAGTGGTTTCCTATATCGCTCTTACTCCCTGGGCTTTCACAGCCCTAGTGCTTTCTAATGTGGCCTAGATGGTACAGAGCACCAGATCTGCTTTTCTGATCCCATATTCTCTGAGCTTCAGCAGCTGCCAGCTGGACACCTCGGCCCGGCCTGAGAGTCCCAAAGGCATCTCGAAGGCCTCACAGGTTCAGCCAAATCTTCCCCCTCCCCCCTCTTCCTCCTGCTTTTCTTCTCTTGCGGGAGGAGGTTGATCCCACCCAGCACCACTCAGAAGGCTTTGTATAGCTACTCTATGCCTCCCCTCACCACGAGGGGCAACTGCAGAGGGTTGGCTGTTCTCAGGAGTGTGGAGACACTTGTGGGTGGTACAACTTAGAGCCCACATAACAGTCATGGCCACAACCAGCAGATACGGACACTGCTCTCATCTCGGGGTGTCTTCTGCACCCTTTCTTTTCATGTGATCATCAGAGCAGGTCCCCCACAACCGTTCTGCTGTTTCCCACAGCCAGGGTCTCACGTCAGGTCTCAGTGCCATCTGCTCAGAATGACTAGAGCGCTCCCACACTGCAGCCGACCAGTTCAATTACATGGTAAACAAATACGGACAATACTGCCACCTACCACACTGCATGTCCATGGTGGGGACAGCAATGACACTGAGGCTAGGTGGGCAAGGAATTAGACAAGAAGAAACCAAGGAGAGCTGCTGCATGTCTGGTACCTTGATTTTGTAGGAAGTCGGGTGTGAAGGAGCCAAGGAAACGATATCTCCTGTCAATCAGGATGCCCTGCCATAGCTAAGCATCCTTGAAGCTGCAGTTAGGCTGTTCCCTCTCTACCAGAAACTCAGTCTCTGGATGCCTTCCCATTTGACACACGAGTGCTCCAAGAAAGGGTCGGTGTCCTCAAAAGATGGATAATATAATTTGCTTTGTAGTTTTGACCTCCTCTGTGGGCTTTTCAAGAGGATTATGGGAAGAAATACCCTAGATGAGAGAGCTGCTCTACCATGATTTGCAAGGGGAAAGGGTTGCCTTACTGCATGAATATGCCACCTGTCTCATAAATATTCATAAGATTTCTTTTGGGGCCAGAGAAATGGTGCAGCCCATAAGGGTTCCTGCCAGCAAGTCTGATGACCTGAGTTCGAGCCCCAGAAACAGGCCCGTGCTTCATCTCTGTTTCTCCTTCCTTTGAGAAGAGAAGAGTAACTGATGGGGAGGAAATGCACCGTGACAGAAGTACTTCCCTCCCTGGTGGACCCTAGGTAGTGCTGGGGAGTGGGCGGTAGGGGGCGGCTGCAGAGCCTTTGAGGGTCTTGGCCTGGAGAATTGGGCTCTCTTCCCTGCAGAGTTTGACTGCTGTGCTGAGCTCTGCCTAGGCCACCCA
>NC_022030.1:60758932-60807700 GCF_000317375.1 Microtus ochrogaster
AAAAAAAAAAGAAACAGAAACCTATCCTTTTGAACTCTCAGGAATCCCCCCAAAAAACCTCACTAAACTGGAAGCAAAATAGTACAAAGGATCTGTAGAGCAAAAGGAGAGAAGAAATTAGCAAAATAAAACCAAAACAAAAATAAAGATAATAATGTAAAATTTAAAATAAAAGGAAGGTCTCTGACACAAATTATGAGGTGAAGAACTAACGACGCCACTGACTTCATTTTCTCTTGGCATCTACTGCTGGGCACGGGGCTACCTAAAGAGCAATTTGTTTCCCCAGACAGACTCTTGGAGAGGAAATTAAATTTTCATTTGCAAGTGACTATCCATTGGAGATTGCTTCTGAGTTAGGATGGGGGGACATGTATCCACGTCTCCTTTAGCTCTAGGACCCCACAGATGTGTGCAGCCTGCGCATGCTGCCTCAGTCTCTGGAACATTTCCCTTTTATTGTGGAAGAATTTCATCATGTTTTATGGGGAATTGAAAACCTGAAACTGTTTCTCAAAGACACTGAATCTCCAAATTTTTGAGGGAAAACTTTAAAGAACAAAATAGATGATTGAAAGGTTATCATTAGAGTCTAATCTAAGAGGGGGGATATTTAAAAACAGGCTTTAGGTATCTATAAGATCTATTTCAACAAAGCATAAAATATGCAACTTCTCACAGCCATTGGAAGAAAAGCACATTTAAAATACAGTTCAAAAGCTGGGCACGGTAGCACATACCTACAATCTCAGCACTCAGGAAGCAGAGGCAGGAGGATTGTTAGAAGTCTGAGGCCAGTCAGGGCTACATACTGAGACCTTATCTCAAAAATAACAACAGGGGCTGGCAATGGCTCAGTGACTAAGAACACATACTGCTCTTGCAGAGGACCCGAGTTCATTTCCCAGCACCCAAGTCAGGGAACTCCTGCTCCAGGGGATCTGACGTCCTCTTCTGGACTGTGCAGGTGCCTGCACTGGGGTGCACACACCCTGCTCCTGCTCCCATATACACCTAATTAAAAATAAAATAAGCCTTTAAGAACACACCATATACGGTGATTTGAATGAAAATGGCCCCCATAGACTCACAGGGAGCGGCACTATTAGGAGGGGTGGCCTTGTTGGAGTAGGGGTGGCCTTGTTGGAGGAAGTGTGTCACTAGGGGCGTGGGCTTTGAGTTTTCAAAAGCTCAAGCCAGGTCATTCTCTCCCTGCTGCCTGCCAACCCAGATGTAGAACTCTGGGCTCCATCTCCTGCACTATGTCTGCCTGCATGCCACCGTGCTTTCTGTCATGACAGAACAGATTAAACCTCTGAACTGAAAGCCAGCCCAGTTAAATGTTTCCCTTATTAAGAGATGTCATGGTCATGTTAGTTAGGAACCCTAACTAAGACACCATAGTTCAATACTTTTTTCAGGAATGAGACAAAGTTGTCACCAGGTACAGAAGGGTACCCACTACCCACTTTGAATAAATGGTCTAACCATGAGAAAAGCCTGTTCATTTAATATTAATTCATTCATTGTAATTTTTAACCTTTCAAACAATGAGTCCTCCTTGAGCACACAATGCTATGGGACAATAGTCTTTTATCCTGTTACTGTATTATTTTTAATAAAATGCTGATTGGCCAATAGCCAAGCAGGAAGAACAGGCAGGAAGTAAAGGCAGAGCAACGAGAATTCTGGGAAGAGGGAAGTTTCAGTCTGTAGTCATGACCCAGCCACAGAAAAGCAAGATGTGACTGCCTCACCATAAAAGGTACCAAGCCACGCGACTAACATAGTCAAGAATAATGGGCTAATATATGTTATAAGAGTTAATAAGAAGCCTGAGCTAATGGGCCAATCAGTTTCATAATTAATGTAGACCACTGTGTGTTTCTTTGGGACTGAATGACTGCGGGACTAGATGGGACAGAAACCTCTGTCAACAACACAACTCAACTTTTTATTGACTGGCATTTCTCACTTTGTTTTAGGGGGACAAATGGCCAGTGCATGGGTACATGCCATCTCCTGAAGGAGCTAAGGAGCTAGCTGGCTCAGAGGACGCTACTTTGCTGTGCTGACAACCTTCCCTGGAGTCACATGAGGGGCTGTAACTTAGACAGGACCGTTTTGTTTACCTTTTCCTATATGAAACAAATCATAGAGAGCGCTTGAGGGTGAGAAGAATTTTCCATGTACCTCCAGGATAATTTCGGAGGCAACAGACTGGTTCTCCTGAGAGATGTTGTCTCTGTCTCTCCAGAGAAGACGGAGGGTTGGGGAGAGATGTTTCAGTCAGAGAAGATGAAGGGTTGGGGAATGGAGCTTCAGGCTGCTTAGCATGGCCGCCGGCACCACCCAGTGCCTTGCTGGAATCTCAGGGAGCTATTTCTAAGGAGTTAAGAGGGACGGAGAGGACAATGAGGAGGAAGAGGAAGGGCAGGAGAAGATAATGCCAACACCTAGCGCTCTGGGCAGACATTACTGAAATGTCTGACACGGTGTTTACTCCTCAGGCAGCCTGGTGGGGAGGATGCTCATAATCTCCAACCTGAGGTGAGGACAGCAGGCTTATGGGACAGCTTGTGGAGGCCCCACAGCTGATAGGCAGCGTAGCTGAATTCTCCTGGGCATACAGGCTGTACCAGTTGAGGGACACGAATAGGGGTCACTCTTCGGACATCCTCCAGGTACCTTAGCACTAGCACCCTGATGGCTGCTTGCTCACGTCAGCCTTGACAGTCCTGAGAACCGGCGATGTGATGTCCCTCATACCACTGTGTAAAACAGGCGCCCGGTGAGTTGCGCATTAAAGTTGATGTGGGGCCAAGTTGGGCAACTGGGCCTTCACCTCGGCTCTGCCGGGACCCGTGCAATGTTGTTTCCTGACCTGCTTGACACATTTCCTCTCTTGTTTAAAATTGCAAGCGACAAGAAGCTGCCAAAGGTGATCTGACTGGCAGAGGCACGTGCTAAGTAGGCCAGGGCCATTATCTCCAGTCTCGACAGGTGACTTGTCTGAGGGCACATGGCTTGTCAGACAAGCACCGAGGCTGCAGATGCCAACAGCCCACTATCTCTGTGATGCTGCCAGTGTCCCGCCAGCTGTGGTATAGACACACCAGACAGCTTTACTCTGGACATTTCAGGGTTTTTCCTCGGTGGGGGAAAAAGCCAATTTACAAACAATCCCCTGAGCATGTATTATTTTTCCTTCTTTAAAATCCCAACCAGCAGGCTCCAATTGTCTAACTCATGTGAGCCCTGCCTCCAAACCCCTGAGCAACACCTGGGAATGCGCATGAAAGGGACACGGAGAGGAGAAACCATTGGCTTCAATTAAAAATATAATAAAAAAATATTACAAAACAACCCTGTGGGACACACAGACAGAAAGATAGAAGACTGAAAAGCCATTTGGTAGAAGAAGTACATTTCGAAAGATTACAAAAGATACGATCAAGATGTAAAGATCCAAGCAGAAAGGTCTTAAGAAAGCAGCAAAGCGGACTCTCAAAGACCAGGCAACTTGCTTTCAAAGTTTAGCCCAAGCAAGCCACTGAGCGGAGTTCCTTTCTAGAAAGTTCTCTCTGGAACACACAGGCCATCTCTGGCTTCTTCCAGAGGTGGCACTGTTCCAGCCATGGACACCCTGCCCATGTCTGGACCCTGTTGTTTGCTGACGGACTGCAGTCCAATCAGTGGTTCTGTGGAGAACCTAACAGCGGCCTCTGGCAGAAGTTCTGGGCGGCTGCCACAGGCATATGTGTCGACAGACACTGTTGAGAATGGAATCAGCTTGTGCCAAGACCCCAGCTCCAGGGATGAGGCCTCTCCTCTCCTCGCACAGTCCCACTGACATCCCAGCTGTGAGTGAGTAGTCCATGGCTCTACCGTGTCAAGGCACAGCACTGAGATTCCTCTGGATGAGGACCCTGAGACCTCCTTCCTGTAACACACAAATGAAGTTCTTTTCTGGGTCCTTCCTGAGGATTCCATTTGCCCATTCCCGCACATCCTTCCTCCTCAGGAAGCCATTCCTCTGTCCATCCTCAATGCTTTCCTAAACCTTAAAAAGGTCACAGCCCCATGTGGATGGACTGTCCCTTGTGGTGGGTGACTTCCTGCTCTCTCTCCTATTCAAGTCTATAGGTGTCTTGGGATTTCTAGTGCTGTGAAGAAGCACCGTGACCATGGAAACTCTTATAAAGGAAAACATTAATTGGGGCTGGCTTACAGTTTAGAGGTTTAGTCCATTGTCATCATGGCAGGGAGCATGGTGGCATGCAGGCAGACATGGTGCTGGAGAAGGAGCTGAGAGCTCTACATCTGGACAGGTAGGCAGTAGGAGGAGAGAATGACACTAGGCCTGGCGTGAACATCTGAAACTTTAAAGCCCACCCCTGGTGACATACCTCTTCCAACAAGACCACACCTATTCCAACAAGGCCACACCTCCTAAAAGTGCCACTCTCTATGAGCCTATGGGGGTCGTTCTCATTCAAACTAGCACAACAGGTCTGACTATTTACCAGACCTTTCCACTTGGGCAGCCCTCAGCTACCTCACACACATTACCTCCAGAGTCGATCTTAACTCCTCACAGGCACCCCACTGGCCCTGAAGGTCTGTAGTCTATGAACCAATTATATTGTCATACCGTTCTCTCCAGGCACCCTCATGGGGAGCTTGAAAGCCATTCTGTGTAGCTGTCAGGCCACTAGAATAAAATGGCACAGATGTGGCCTGGAGAAATATCTGTCAGGAAAGCGCTTGCTATGTAAGCATGAGGACCGGAGTTCAATCTCCAGAAACCACCTGTATAGCAATGATGATGATGATGATGATGATGATAGCAGCCAGGAGTGGCTGTGTGTACTCGTAATCCTAACACTGGAGACAGACAGATCCCTGACAGTCCAGTCAGTCCAACCGAATTGACAAGTTGCCGGTCAACGAGAGACAAAACAAACAAACAAAAGACCAAATTGGACCTTTCTCGAGGGTTTAACATCCATAACTGCTCTCTGATTGCCACACGCAGTTGTACACACAACTGTGCACACACACTCACACAGTATCTTGGTGCCTTGTTAACCACAGCAGGTATTTGTAGGCTGGCAGAACCAGACCAAGGTGGACATGGCTCAGTGTCTAGGAAGGGCCGCTTTGTGCTTCCCAGACAGAGATTCCCCTGTGTTCTCATGTCATGAGTGTGGTTAAAAGCCCTCCCCTGGGCCTCCTTTATAAGGGCACCGGTCCACTTACAAGGGGCCCCACCCTTACACCCATCTCCCAATACTGTCACCCCTCAGGTTAGCGCTTCAATATGGACTTTGAAGGACACACACACACACACACACACACACACACACACACACACACGCACACACACATTCAGACTATAGTGACCCTTTCCCTCTCTATCCCACAGACTGGTCACATTCTTCAGCAAGCATTTGCTAAAATGCCAAAAATGCTAATCATCTTAGTTAAATGGGTTCTAGTTTTTAATGTTAACCAATTTTTTTAATTCGGAGAAAATGGGTTTCACTATAAATAGCCAGGTCAAGAACGGTGTGGCAGCCTGTCCCAGTTACAGGTAGTATTAATGGAGTTTTCCGTGGAACAAAACATTTCAGGTCAGTTTGTGACATTATGTCATTCGTCGTCACATCCCAAAAGGGAAAAAATTATGTCCAATAGTTAGACTTGAGTCTATAGACCGTTGTGAGCTGCTATACGGTTGCTCAGAATCAAACCCAGGTCCTCTAGAAGAGCAGTCAGTGCTCTTAATCACGGAACCATCTCTCTACCCCTGATATTTTAATAGATTTAATAAATCATATGTCTCGTCAATGTGCCAGAAACAAAGGTGTCCATGTAATATTAGCAAAGCTAAAATGTCCAAGTGTCTTAAAGTGTGTACTTCATTTCTCCTGGTAAAATCACTCTTGACTTGAAAATCTTGTCACTATAACCCAGAAGGTGTTATATAGGTAACACTATAACCCAGAAGGTGTTATATAGGTAACACTGATTTGCTTGTAGACCTTGGCTTGCTTTGGACTACTTAGGTCATTTAAAGTACACAATTGGTGCCAAAACACAACCCTTAAGAAACACATTTAGGCCAGATATATGCGACCCTCAGAGAAAGGTCACCCTACCCTCTACTCCCTCACCTCTCACCCCTTGTATCCTTGGTTACAAACTACAGGTTCAGGGAATGGAGGCCCCAAACAAAGCAAAACCTTAATGATAACAAAGCAAAACATTTATGATAACAAAGGAAAACCTTTACGGTAACAAAACCAACGTCTTAATGCATGAATGAATTTCACACTGGAAGCCACGTGTTCACATTTGACAAAATGAAATGGGAAGGAGATATGGAAGTGAGATCCTGGAGGTATGTGAAATTTTGTGGGATTGCTGGCCTTGATCCTTAGACACCGAGTCAGCAAAATGCAAGGCTTCTTTTGTTTTTGTCTCTTAATTCATTGGAGGGCTAGTTTGCTTTTTTTTTTTTAAAGTATTTTTCCCTTTGTTTGCATAATTGGGCTTTAAACAAGCTCAGCCTATTGTGTTGCTTTCCACAGTGAATAAACAGAACCACTTTAGGGTGTGTGTGTGTGTGTGTGTGTGTGTATACATACATGTTTGTGAGATCAGATATGAATGTCTGGTTCTTCCTCTGTTGCTCTCTACAGTTTACATTTTTAAATGTTATTATTAATAATTATTTAATTACATGTATGTGTGTGACAGCTATGTGCACATGAGTGCAGTGTCACTGGGGTCCAGAAGAGAATTCCCTGAAACTAGAGCTATAGGTTAAGAGGCACCCAACATGGGTGCTAGGAAACGAACTGGGGTCCTCTCTAAGAGGAGTACATGCTCTTAATTGCTGAATTATTTCCACAGTTCCTCTATCTTATTTCATGTATTTATTTTTTTGAGACAGGGTCTCTCACTGAATCTAGAACTCACTAGTTTAGCAAGACTAGGTGGTCAGGGAACCTCAGGGGTTCTCCTTGCTCTACTTTCCCAGTGCTAGGATTACAGACACACGCCACTGTGTCTGGCTTCTTATGTGGGATCAGGGGATCCAAATTCAGGTCCCATACTTGCCAAGCAAGCCCCCCACCCAGTACCGACCTCTATCTCTACATTTTGAGACAGGATCTCACTAAGTTGCCCAGGTTTGTCTCCAAACCCTGAGCTCATTTCACCAAGGAGCTGGGACTACAAGCACGAGCCAACTGTGGCTGTGCCATTTCACGGAGTTCCAGCATTGTCCTACACATATTCAGTCACAAAGCAAGTGGGCACATGTGCTGTAGTTGATTTAGCAGATTGTCAGTCCGTCCTGTGTGCTTCCCACTCGTTTCAGAGTGGCAGACATGCTGGTCACCTGGGAATTAACCAGACGTGGCTAGCGGTTTTGGAGTCATTGTGTCTTAGACAACTTGTAGGTGCCAATCTAGCCACAAATATGAACCCTCTCTGTTAGAAGGACTTGAGGGCGTCCTTAAGGAAAAGCACACTAAAGTAATTGTACTTCTTTGAGATGTGATTGAAACTTAAAAACGATGACTTTTATCCAGGTATAAGATTGTGACCCCACCTACTTGGGAGTCTGAGACATGAAGATTGTCACATTTAAGGTCTTCTTTGGAAACATAGCAAGACCCTGTGCAATAGCTTTCTTTAGCATTAAATTAACTAAGTTTGGAACCCTTTGGGAAACATCCCTCTGGGCACATCTATCCAGAGAGTCTTAACTGAGGAGAGACCCATCGTAACTGTGGTGGGACCGCCCCATGGGCTGAGGTCCTGTATTGAATATAAAGGAGAAAAGAAGCCAGCTGAGTACCAACATCCATTCATCTCTACTTGCTGACTACAGACACAATGTGACCAGTACCTCGCACACTTGATGCCAAGCCTTACCCATCATGATGGGCTGTACTCTCCAACTATGAACCACACTGGGGGCGGGATTTAAGTGTCTCCCTCTGTTCCCTCTCTTTTATTTGTTCTTGCAATCTGAAAACGGTAAGCTGTATATCTGTAAGGTCCACCACACCTGCTACTTGTTGTCACGCTTCCCTGCCGCAACAGGACTCTTTTTTTTTTCCCCCGGTTTTTCAAGACAGGGTTTCTCTGTAACTTTGGAGCCTGTCCTAGAACTCGCTCTGTAGACCGGGCTAGCCTCAAACTCACAGAGATCTGCCCATCTCTGTCTCCAGTGCTGGGATTAAAGGCATGTGCACCACCGCCTGGCCCATAATTGACTCTTATTTCTCTGTAACCATAAGCCAAGACAAACTCATTCTTTTAGAAGTGACTTTCAGACGCCATGTTTCACCACAGCAACACAAAGTAGCTAAGCAGGTTGGCATGCGGTTTAGCGGTGGAATGCTTGTCTAATATGGGCAATGTGCAAGGTCCAGTCTCTTGTGCAGCTCAGCCAATCAGACAAATGAAAAAAATACTTCTGCCTGGTGTCCTCGGGTGGTCATCCTTGAATAAATCCAAGCACAAAAAACATATCCACTGCTCACCTAGCTGATCACACCTTGCCTGAATGCAGAAGGCTAAATGAGGAGTCCGTGAGCCTCTGAGATCCTGGGAGAGGGACTCTGGGGAGGGCGGGTCTCAAAGGCCACATCCCAAAATAGTGACTCACACAATAAAAATAATGGTCAAGGCTCTAAAATGCCAAATAACCTTCAACGTTTAAGAAAAGTTACTCATGAACACACACACACACACACACACACACACACACACACACAAAGACATTGAAATATCTGAAAACATGGAAATCGTGGACAATACATTGCTCTGCTATCTGTAGCCAACGTTTTTGTCTCAAGCCAATACCCCCGGGTTAAGCTCTGACTTCCACTGTGCCAGCCATTCCTTCCCTGAGTTCCTGGATGTTTTGTCATGAGTGTGTGAGTCATTTCCTCCATGTACAGACTGGCCTTGGAGTTCAAGAGTGACAGCATCAGACTAGAGGTTCAAAGGCAGAACGGGGAAGACCTGATGTGATGCATGGGTCCCGCATGGAGGCCCCGCATGGAGGCCCCGCATGGAGGCCCAGCATGGAGGTCCCGCATGGAGGTCCGCATGGAGGCCCCGCACGGAGGTCCTGCAAGGAGGCCCCGCATGGAGGCCCCGCACGGAGGTCCCGCAAGGAGGCCCCGCATGGAGGTCCGCATGGAGGTCCCGCATGGAGGCTCCGCACGGAGGTTCGCATGGAGGTCCGCAGTTCACTGCGTGAACATGAGTGGCCGTAGGATCTCAGGCAGCTCACAGGCCTCTTGAATTCCATTCAACAGGAAATGGGATGGAGATAAAAACGCTTTAAGATTCCTTTCAGTTCTGACTTACAATGTTTGTTTCACTTAAATCTGGCATGTATGTAGCAGAAGGTCCCATTCTGATATGAACATGTAGCCCGTGACATATTTTCCCTTTTCCTATACTAGGGATCAAACCCAGGACCTTGTGCATGAGGGGCAAGCTCTCTACGAATTGACCACATTCCTGGCCTGGAATGCTTTTAATTTCTTTCTTTTTAAAATTTTCTCTCTCCCTCCCTCCCCACCTCCCTCCCTCCCTCCCCCGTGTGTGTGTGCACGTGCACAGATCTCCCTGGAGCTGGAGTTACAGGCAGTTGTGAGGCCTCACACGGGTGCCAGGAACTGAGCTTGGGTCTTCTGCAAGAGTAGTATGCGCTCCTAACTGATGATCCACCTCCCCAGTCCTCACAGAATGCCTTTTTATAGACTCTTTGCTGGAGTCGGCCAGTGGCTAAGAGTTGCCCTCTATCCAGCACCCAGCATATTCCTTTGCCCCCTTCACCTAGGATAGCCTCAGCTACACCCTTGGAGAGAGCAGTCCCTAAAAACTGCCAACTTCCAACACACCCCTGTGGCAAACCAAGCTGAGTAACAAAATCCAAAGGAATGAGACTGAAGTTACAAATGGCTTTAAACTTCAAGGCCAACTCGGAGCTATTTCTAGAGAGACACTTCTTGAGATTGTTCCCCTGCTGAGGCCCCAGTGGGGGAGCCAATACACTACCTGGTCCTATTCCTTACAACTTGGCCAGGAAATGTGAGCCTAGGCTAGCCCTGAGTGACAGACAGGGCTAGAGAGACAGGCTTGCCTCCAGATCACATCTAGGGCTGTAACAGTAAGCATAGGTGACAGGGTTGGGAGCAAGGTCTCCTGCTGAAGTGCTCAATGGCCCCAATTACTGGGAAGCCATGAGTGGAGCAGGGCCACTCAGGGAGTCATCGCTGTTGTGGGCACCTGAGCTACACTAAAAGGCTTCTATGTTGTAAAACTGTGTGTTGATGGGTATGCAGCAGGACACACCCCCAGTGACTATAAATTCAGGACTGACTGCTCCTCTCCCCATTTTCATGGTAAACCAAACATGACCCAAATTGGGGAGGGGGCAGACACAGAAGGAAAGGAATTGCGTGGTGAGGGTGAGCCACTTTCAGAAGTAGATCTGCTAACCGGAACACCCATTTGCAAGAGTGTAATCCAAGAACTTCTGGTAAGTCCCAAGCAGTGCACCACCCAACACACCCTGGTGGTAGGCCAGGCTAAGTGACAAAACCCAAAGGAATGAGGGCTGAGGTGACAAATGGTTCTAAAGTCTACAGCCGACTCAGAGCTATTTCTAGAGAGCCACATCTTGAGGCTGTTCCTCTGCAGAGGCCCCAGCTGGGGAGTGGGCATGCTGCCTGGCCCTGTCCACTACACACAGAGGAGCAACACTCTGACCAGGAACAATCCGTCCACTTCAAGAGTACAATTCAAGAACTTTTAGTAAATTCATAAGCAGCACCACCTCCAGACGCTCTAACTAAGGACCTTGTCATCATCCCCTAAGACCATAGTTTTATGGTCCACCCTGAGCAATCTCTACAGCCGACTCACCCCCAGGAGTTCTTTCATTCTCTGCCTGAAAGTTCCCTGCGTTGTTCCTACAGCTTTCCAGTGGGGTCAGGAAGCAGCCAGGGTGTTACTTTCTTTACTCAGCGGCACCACAAGAAAGAGGCCGCGCTCT
This sequence comes from Microtus ochrogaster, assembly GCF_000317375.1. Classification (NCBI taxonomy): domain Eukaryota; kingdom Metazoa; phylum Chordata; class Mammalia; order Rodentia; family Cricetidae; genus Microtus; species Microtus ochrogaster. Next base: position 60,770,028 of record NC_022030.1, read on the forward strand.
GTCTCCCAAATGTCTCACTTCTCTATGCTCCTCTAAACATTATCCTGAGACTACCATCATCCCAAAGCCCTACCTGCCAGGCCCTGGTCACCAAGGTTAATTCTCTGTCTTTGCCAGTTCACCTCTGTAGATCCTGAGTTATGTGGGATCGGTCAGTCTTTTGTGCTGGGCTCATTTCTGTCTTCAGCGTTCTCCATATTCATTGCAAGGGACAGGATTTCCTTCTTCTCCAGGTTGAAATGGTGTCCCACTGCCACTCAGCCTGCTTTGTTTTCTCCACCCGTCATCTGTCGATATAACTTGGCTGCTGTGACTAATGGCACAGTAAACGGGAGTGTATATCTCTCTGACCCACTGACTTCAGTCTTTGGATATATAAAACACATGGGATTGTTGGGGCCTGTGACTGCAGTGCCCACGAAGCCCAGAAGAGGGCACTGGATCCCCTGAAACTGGGGTTATACTATATAGATGCTGGGAACTGAATTTAGGTCCTTTTTGAGAGCAGCAAATGCTTTTTCTTTTCAATTTTTTTTAATTGAGCTATATATTTTTCTCCACTCCCTTCCCATCTTCTCCCCTCCCTTCTCCCTTCCTCTTCTACCCTCTCCCATGATCCCCATGCTCCCAATTTACTCAGGAGATCTTGTCTTTTTCTAGTTCCCATGTAGATTAGAACCATGTATGTCTCTCTTAGGGTCCTCATTGTTGTCTAGAAGGGTCTCTGGGATTGTGAATTAATTGTAGGCTGATTTTTCTTTGCTTTTTGTCTAAAAGCCACTTATGAGTGAGTACATATTATATTTGTCTTTCTGGGTCTGGGTTACCTCACAGATATGGTATTTTTCTAGATCCATTTATTTTCCTGCAAATTTCAAGATGTCATTATTTCTTTCCCACTGTGTAGTACTCCATTGTGTAAATGTACCATATCTTCTTCATGCATTTTTTGGTCAAGGGGCATTTAGGTTGTTTCCAGGTTCTGGTTATGACAAATAATCCCAGCAAATGCTCTTAACTGCCAAGCCATCTCTCCAGACCCAATATGAATTATTATTTTACTCTATGAGCACCGAAAGCCTTTCCAGCCATTAGTGTCTTTCTGAAATTCTTTCCTCGATGTTTTATTGTTTTTAATATACAGTTCTTTCCTTGCCTTACACTCATTCCTGGGCCGTTTATGACTTTGGGTAACTATCATAAATGAGATTTTGTCTTAATTTGTTCCCCAGGCCACTCTTTAAGTGGACGCTGCTGAATAAATGTCTCCTCGCAATATCATTTCCAGAAGTGGGATTGTGAGAGAGCTAGGTGATTCTAGTTTCAAGGTTTTGAGGGAAATTTCTCCCTGTCCTGAACTTGTTCCAGGCAAATTCTCAGGTGAACTGCACGGCACTGAGTCTCCCTTCTCCTTAGGGTAAACCTTCAACACTCACTCATTTGAGGGCTGACCCCTGGTTCACGTGACACCTCTTTCTCCTCCATTCCACGTCAGTCCCCAGCAAGTCACATGGGGGTCCTGGTGGAGTCTACAGAGGATGCCACTTGCCATCCCTCCTGCTCCAGTCCCACCCAGGGACAGTGTCCTCTTCCAGGGCCACTCCATCAGCCTGGTCTGCTGCTTCAGCACTGACCACGCCCGTCTCTTCTTCACACCCTTAGCCTGGGCAAATGTCATCTTCACAGTGCACAGATGGGTCATTGGGATTCAAGAACTCTCCATTTTGCTGTTTTGGTTTTGTTTTCTGAGGCGGATCTCCCTTTGTAGCCCATCCATGTTGGACTCAGACTTGCTTGTTCAAGGCAGCCTGGCTTGCCTTGAACCTCATGCCTTTGCCTCCCATGTGCTGGGACTGTAAATGTATGGCACAGTCATTGATTAGGTCTATCTATCTATCTATCTATCTATCTATCTATCTATCTATCTATCTATCTATCTATCTATCTATATGCATATGTTATTTATTTTTGTTTTATGTGCATTAGTGTTTTGCCTGTATGTCCGTCTGTGTAACTGTGTCAGATCTTGGAGTTATAGATAGTTGTGAGCTGCCATATGGGTGCTGGGAATTGAACACGGATCCTCTGGAAGAGCAGCCAGTGCTCTTAACCACTGAGACACACTCTTATTGTCTTTCTATGGCTTCATCATGTCCTTGTGGAATGAAAGAAAGAATGAGTAAGTGAACAAACGAGTAAATAAAGAAAAGGGCTGCTCGTTCTGAGGGGCACAGGTGAGGGATGCTGAGATCAGCGTAATGTCCGCCTCTTGGGATGTTCTGCACTACGGTAGGGATGGAGGACCTAAGGTCCAAGAATAAAACACTAACCAAAATCTGTGCGTATCCTGTGCAGCCTGCCACAGTCAGCTGTAAGAAAGCCAGCTTTTATTTTAGAAAACCACAACAAGATCTGGAAGTAGGATGGATGCACTTGGGGGCACCTGTGCCTACGCTCGACACTCTTCGTCACCTCCTTAGGCCCCCTTCCAAATGAGGCCAGAGGGCAGTAAGGGTTCTAACAGGGATGTTTGGAGAGGGGCACAACATGCCCCAGCATCACACTGTTCCTGCCTTCAATGTACAGATTTAATGGGTGGGTCCAGGGTCAAGAGCACATACCACACATTTTCCACTCAGTAGTAAACATGTGTCCCCCACTCAGTATATAGACATGTGTCCCCTACTCAGTAGATAAACATGTGTCCCCCACTCAGTAGATAAACACATGCCTCCCCACTCAGTATATAAACATGTGTCCCTCCTTCAGTAGATAAGCACATGTCCCCTACTGAGTAGATAAGCGCATTCCCACTCAATAGGTAAGCACAGCACACGTCCCCCACACTCAATAGGTAAGAGCACGGCCCCCCACTCAGCAGATAAGCACAAGTCCACCACTCAGCAGATAAGCACACGCCCCCCACTCAGTAGATAATACACATCCCACCCCCCCACTCAGTAGATAAACGCACACCTCCCACTCAGTAGATAAGTATACCCCCGTTAGTAGATAAATGCATACCCCACACTCAGTAGATAAGCACACCCCCCTCAGTAGATAAACGCACCCCCCTCAGTAGATAAACACACGCCCTCCCCCACCCTGCTCAGTAGATAAGCACACAACCCCCCCCAACTCAGCAGATAAGCACACGCCCCACACTCAGTAGATAAGTACACTCAGTAGATAAACGCACACCCCACACTCAGTAGATAAGCACATGCCCCCCACTCAATAGATAAACGCATGCCCTCCCCCCACCCTGCTCAAGATAAGCACACAACCTCCCCCCACACACACACAGCAGATAATCACCCCCCTCCCAGTAGATAGAATCACTTTCTCTTCTGTCTGCTACCCTATCTCCTGGGACTCTTTCCAGGGGAAAACAGAGCTAAGATAAAGGAAAGCGGCTCCAGTGAGTGAGGCCCAGGGCTGGCAGGAGAGGCTCCATGCCGAGCATGCCTGGAACCTGGTAGGCCCCAGGCATGCGCATTTTACAGGGAGACAGTGCAGTCTCTGCCATCCAGTGTGCGCTCTCTGAGGCCTCTCTGCACTTTCTGGCCTCTTGCATCCACTGCTCACCACTTTTTTTAGGAAAAGCTCCATTGTTCCTTCTTCCCACACAACTTTCCCTTAAAGTCTTCTTTATTCCCTGTTTGAGTTTTGAACTTTTTTCAGCATTTTTCTGAGTGTGTGCATGTGCATGCCCATAGGAGATTGCACATGAGAGCATGCAGATATCATAGCATGCCTGTGGAAGCCAGAGGATAACTCGGAGTTGGTCCTCTTCCTTTACCATGTGGGTCTTGGGAGTTGAACCCAGGGAGTCGGGTTTGGCAGCAAGTGCCTTTACCCACTGAGCCATCTTGCCAGTCTCTTACAAATCACATTTACTTAATATTTATTTATTTAATCATGTATGTATGTGTCTATTTGCTTGTAAGGGGGCATGTGGAGGTTGGAGGTCAACTTGTAGGAGTCTACTCCCTTCTTACACCACGTGGATCGGGGGATCAAATTCAAATGATCAGGTTGAACAGCAGGTGGCAGGTGCCTTTCTTTACCTACTGAGCCATTCCCTCCTCTCTGGTTTTGTTTGTATTGTTCTGTAGGCAGGATCTCAGTCTGTAACCCACACCCACAAGGAACTTTCTAGAAAGCCCAGGTTGGCCCCAAATTCAGCAGTAATCCTCCTGCTGCGATTATAAGCACGAGCCACCATACTACGCTGCTATCTTCATTCATTTTAACAGCAAGAAGCAAGAAACAATATTTTTTAAAAGTGTACAGCGAATAATGAGCTGTGGCTCACAAAGGTATTCATTCTCTGCCTTTAGGGCTCTTTTTCTTCCTTTTCTTTTGTTTTTGTTTTTTTCTAGACAGGGTTTCTTTGTGCAGCCTTGGCTGTCCCAGAACTTGCTCTGTAGACCAGGCTGGCCTTGAACTCACAGAGATCCTCCCAAGTCTGCCTCCTAAGTGCTGGGATTAAAGGCACGCCACCACCACCAGGCACGGCTCTTTTTGAATGTTACCTACCAAGAAATGCTTGCATGCGGGGGTGAGGATCTGAGGTGAATACTTGCCTGGCCTGAGTTCCATCCCCAGAACGGTTAACAGGAAAGCCAGCAGCGTCCCTTCAATGGCACACTTGTGCTTTTGGAACCCGAAAGTTCCATCATCTCAGGCTGAGCGAGTAAATGAGGAGATTACCAAGTGACAATGAGGGAAGGTCAAGGCAGCTGTCAGTGTTTCCGATCATTACAGATGACCTTCATTCAAATAGTGACCTGCCCTGCCCCTTGAAGAAATGAAGTCAACAGAACAACCTGCCAAGGCAATATTCTTGCCCTGAGTGTTGGGAAGCACAGTTCTCTGTTATTGCAGAGGCAGAGGCTAAAGAACGGAGCTGCTGGGAGTTCTCCCTTCCCTGCTGCTGGCTGGGGGTCGGGGTGAGGAGCAAGAAACAGCGTGGGCAGGAAGGAGTCCGGGAATCCAAGATCTCAGTGGTGAGCAGAGGCCTCGAAGGAGTTGGCGAGACCCGGAGGGTCATTCACAGCCCAGCTAGGAGGAATGAGGATAAAGGGTCAGGGCTGAGAGCCAGGTCCAGAAGTGGCCTTCCAGGGCTTCCCACAACTCCCACTCAAACTCTTTGGTGATATCAGATAACCCATGTTTGCCAATGACACTAAAGAAACAAAAGCAACATGGAATTACATGCAGTTAAACATAGCGGACATTGGTGCATGTCACATCTCAGCCCTTGGGAGGCGGAGACAGGAGGATGGCTGCAAGTTGGAGGGCAGCCTGGCCTACATAGCAGCCAGGTATTGTCTCAAAAATAAGTAAATGAGAGCTGGGAATATAGCTCAGTGGCAGAGCACTTTCCTCTTATGCATAAGTGAGTTCAATTCCCAACACTGAGGAAAGTGAATAAATTGCAATCACAGATTCACTGGCAAATGCTTTAGGGTGGCACAGGCCCTTGGCACAGCCTCTAGGATTGCTCTTTAAGCATCCTAAACACACCACTAAGATGTGAGGCTATCTTCTCTTTCCAGAACTGACACTGGCTGGGTAACCCGCTTCCAGGAAACGGTTGGGAGCGGGACACTCATTTTACAGTGGGGAAACCTGGCACTCGCATGGCATTTTATGGACCGAGTCATCTCCCCAGCCCTGGATTCACAACTTGATGCATTATTGGGAAGTGATGCACACTAGGAGGTGGAGCCTACTTGGAAGAAGTAGGTCACAGGAAGGGGTGCCCTGAAAGGGTTCATCTTATCCCTGGCGCCTTTCTCTCAAAGCCCCTGTTCCCTGACTCTTATGAATGGGGCAGAGCCCCTCTGCCATGTCTGTCTGTTATGCTGTCTCCCTTGAAATAGGCTGAGAATCCATGGCACCAGAGGACTAGAGATTGAGACCTTGAAGACTGTGAGCCAGCAGAAACCTTTTCTCCTTTAATCAGTGTTCTGATTAAAGTGGGGACTAGAACAGCTTTTTTAAAAAAAAAAAGGAAGAAAAAAATCCATCTTGTCAAAAATAGGTTACGCTTTGCATCGAAGACCAGGCTGGGGTTAAGGCTAAGACTTGAGGACAGAACCTTGTCTCTTGTGCCAAGAGGCCCAGGGTTCCGTCTATAGCACTGTGTGGGAAGGGAAGAAATTAGCCTAAGTGACTTTCTTCTTTCCTGAGACACGTCTTCAACATCTTACTCATTTTTCGGTTTTAGCTGAGGGCCCCAGCCCACTGCCGCCTGCCTCTAGCTCAGGAAACCTCTCCCTCATATGTGTTCTGTTACCCCAGGGCTGCACAGGGCTTCTCAGAAACGCAGCACTGTTTGAGGTGAAGGTCGGGCACAAGCAGCTATTTATTGCACCTGGCAGGGCCTATTAATACGTTGAAATTCCTGCAATTCAAGGGCTTCGCCCCAGCAGGGCAGCCACACAGGATAATGTTCTACACAGGATCCAAATGATTTCAGCCCCTGGGTGAGCGCCACCATCAGAGGCAGAGCCTTCCTGGGCACAATGAATGCCCTTTTAGGGTGTGGGATCTCAACACACTGGCAGTGTGCAAGGCAACCCAATCGCCCACACAGCCCCGAGTGAGGTCACAGGCCCCTCCCCTGGATTGTTGGAAAGATTTTTTCCCCCCCTGGGCAACATTACAAGGAAGCCAGTGGGCCAATGCCAGGGAGGAAGCTGTGGAAATGGGGCACCAGAGAGGAGAAGAATTGTAGGAGTGGACAGGAAAAGGGTTTCATGTGTAACTGTCCCCTCTCTGTCTAGTCACATGGAAATGGATGAGGTCACAAATCACAAGCCAAAGTGCGGGGAACCAAAGCTCAGAACCAACACAGCTAGGTTCCTGCTACCCTTGGGCACTTGGGGAATTTTCAGCTACATACATACAAATGATGCACAGCTGGTTCTTTTTGGTTTTGTTTTTAGTTTTGCTTTTTTTGAGACAGAATTTCCTTGGCTGTCCTGGAATTTGCTCTGTAGGCAAGGCTGCTGGCCTTGGACTCACAGAGATCCACCTATCTCTGCCTCACAAGTGCTGGGACTGAAGTTGTGCACCACTGTTGCCCGGCACACTGCTGGTTCTTAAGAAGTAGACTTCTCGCTTTTAATCCAAGAACTCAGGAGGCAGAGGCTGGGGGGATCTCTGTGAGTTTGAGGCTAGCCTGGTCTACAGAGTGAGTTTCAGAACAGCCAGGGCTGTATGTAACACAGAGAAACCCTGTCTCAAAAAGACTTTTGAAGAGAGAGAAAAAAGGAAAGGAGAAAAGAAGTCGATCCTTCAAATGTTACTTTGAAGTAAAGCTAAGACCACTTGTTCATTCAGGCATTCATTCCCTCACTGCCCACCCTGGAACTCAGTATCTGGGGATTCCATCTGAGTCCACCGTGGAAAGGTGCTGTAATGGGCATCTCCTCAATAGGAAGCTTTTGGTAGCCTTGGATTTACGGTCAAAGCAAGAATCACAACTGAATGCATCGCCGAGCAAGAGGCTGCACTGTTCAGTGGAAAGACAGGATGACGCCGGTCTTCCATCACCCCAAGCAGAGAGTCCTGATAGCCAGGCTCCCCACACCCAACAGGTGTACTAGCATAGGCACTGCCCCACCCAGGGTTCTGGACCCAGCATTTCTAGCTGCTTCCAGCTGAGGGAGACCCTGTGTCTGGAGGCCACAGTTTGAGGACCACTGGGTCAGAAGTGGAAGTCATGTCTCCAGGCTCCATTGCAACAGGTTTTGCTTTCAGAGAGGTCCTGTGGCAGCCACATCTGGGGGGTGGGACCAGCCAGCAGACACACTTGCAACTCCATCCCCTGAGGAACATGTGGCTTTGATATGCAATTTACATCTGTATCATACAAGAGTAGGGAGAGAAGGTGGGGGGAAGAGAAGGAGGGCGTAAGAGAAAGAGAAAGAGGAGCAACCCCCTGTGTGTTAGGTTCTGGTTTTGGGGGGCAGGGACCCTGTGGCTCTCATACGTAACACAAGGCTCATGCCTTCTTCTTCCTCATGTAAAGACTGGGCACCCACATAGGAGCATGGGTCCTACAGGGTAACACTGAAGACTGGAGACATTCCTTGGAGGTCTGAGTGGGCTGGGGACAGTCCTTCCAGCCTAACAGCCTGACAACCTGGTATAATCCTGATGTTCCTGGGCATCTGTGGTTGCCATGGTAATGGTAACCCCAATTCATTTCTTCCCATCTCCACATGGACCTGAATGGATCAGGGCCTCTAAAGTTATTGAAGGCCATACATGGGCAATCTGTACATGGCTTTGGTGCTTCCAACCACACTTCCAACCAGTCCCTCCCCTTCTGAGGGCCATCCTGGGCTGGGTCTTCGGCCATAGGGGAAAGCAACAGCATTGTCAAAGAGGCCTAGAATACACTTTATAGAAGCAATGCAAGCTGGGCAGTGGTGGTGCCTGTCTGTAGTTCCAGCACTTGGGAGGCTGAGAGAGGTGAATCTCTGTGAGTTCAAGGACAGACTGGTCTACATAATGAGTTCCAAGACAGCTAGGAATATGTAGAGAGACCCTGAGTCAAAAACAAAGCAAAACAAAAACAAACAAACAAAATCAGTGTAGTCTCCTGAGCCAACAAGCATGCTGCCCCATATCCTCATACTCAGCAACAGTCAAAGATGAGCCTGAAACCTTCGGGGGCCCATTAGGGTCGATGTGTGTTAGCCCAGATATGTTCCCTACTGCATCCATGTGAATTCTGGGAAGCAAACAGGTGGCTGGTAGCTCACCTCAATGATGCCTTCCCCCAGCCCAGTCAAACAGCCTGGAGCCTGGAGCCTGGAGCCTGGAGCCTGGAGCCTGGAGCCTGGAGCCTGGAGCCTGGAGCCTGGAGCTAAGACTAAAGGAGAACCTGAAACCTAAAGCTTGGAGTCTTGAAGGAGTCTAGAGCAGAACCTGGTGCTTGGAAGCTGCAGTAGTGGGGCCTGGGTCGTAGAGTAGAACCTTTAGCCTGGAGCCCGAGGGAGAACCTGGATGCTGGAGCCTGGAGTCTCAAGGGGAACTAGGAGCTTGGAGTCAGTCTTTTCTTTTTTTTTCATAGTATTTTTAAAATTTTTTATGATTTATTTATCTTTATTTTATGTGCATTGGTGTGAAGGTGTCAGATCCCCTGGAACTGGATTTTCAGACAGTTATGAGCTGCCATGTGGGTACTGGGAATTGAACCCAGGTCCTCTGGAAGAGCAGTCAGTGCTCTTAACTGCTGAGCCATTTCTCCAGCCCCTTGGAGTCAGTCTTGAGAAGCATTATGAACTGGGGGGCAGGAGTCAGGCCTCTACCTCTTTAAGCACAGGTGACAGGCATGTGACCATTGCACAGATATGTTTGTGCCTGGCATGATGTCCTGTGTAGTTTCGGAGGGTGTGTAAGGAAATCTCCCCCGCAGACCATGTATGCACTAACAGCAGGCTCACCCCAGGTCTGACATTCACATCAACTCACATGTGCCATGATTTTATCACAGCTTCTATCCCTCGGGTGGGCACACTGAGGCTCAGGGACCCTGTGGCCTCATCAGGGATGGCAAAACTGGAGTGTGGGAACTGCAGAGCCCAATGTTGACGGTCAAGGCTGCACCTTCCAAGAAAGACTCAGAATGACTCAGGGAACCTCTCAGAAGATGCTTCTGGGCTGAGGAGTTAGGATGAAAAGTTCTCACAGTGGAAACAGCCTAATGTCTTAGCCACAGGAACAGCTGTGGCCTCTGGGGTGCCCGGCCCTTTGCTGGTGAACTTTGAGAAGGCTACGGGGCAGAGAGACTGCACTTTCTGAGTGTGCTGAGAGCTGGGGAGCTGAGCGGATGAAGAATGGCCTATCCAGCAAAGCCACTCCATCCACCGATGCACGAACTTGGACAGAGGCTTGTAACCTGCCTTGGAAATAAATGCCTCTTAATCCAAGAGAAAAAAACAAATGGAGGCTGCACAGTGCATTCTGGGAATAATGGAGATGTCAGGAAGGTGCCATGATAGGAGCTGCAAGGACCCAAGGGTGATGGGAGGGGACCCTGAGCAAGAGAGTGACCCAGCATCTATTTTAAGATGCTTGGCTATGTGGCTTTGTAGGAGGTATGGGGATAATTTTAATCCCGTGGAAAGGCGAATGCCATTGATCATTTGTTGCCCAATATCTTTGCCCTGCTAATCTGGCCGGAGTATTAGTGGTCCCCAGTCCCCCCCCCCACATGTCACACTGAGCTGGAATGTTTCCCATTTTCCCTTTGATGTCATAACTGGATTTCAGGTGGGCAGCTGACAAAGCAGACCAAGGTTGTGCCTGACTATGCCTTGATCTTGAACCTGTGGTATCCGGGTCTGTGAGCAGCCAGCATCCGTGCTACTATGACTCAGCCTGTGATGTATTGTTATAGCACTCCCCACAGACAATGCTACCGCATTTCGGGAACACAGGCAGACCTCTACTTCCAGAATCAGTAGCTATCTTCTGGAACTGCCCAACCTCCTCTCCACCTCGGAGGTGATGGTCCCCTCTCTACCGCTTTCCAGGAGGTCCGATGGAAGAAATACCAAAAATAGGCTAGGCTTTGTGCCTGCCCCAGAGAACAGCAGCTCACCCTGACGAAGTCCGAGTGGAATGTCTAGGCTTCCACAGCGGAGGCCAGTGGTTCTGTGCTCAAGGCACAGACTCAGCAGAGGTGGGGGGCGGGCGCAACGCCTAAATCAGTGTTCTTCTCCCTAGCAGCCATCTGACAATGTCTGGAAACATGTTCCCTCCTCCCCACCAAGGAGGTGGGAGTTATTGGCATCTGCTGATCAGAAACTAGGGATGTTGTTGAGCCTTCCATGGTCTCATCGGGTCCCCAGAGCCAATAGCATCCAGGCTGAGGAAACCCCAACCTAAAACGAAAGTATGAAAGAAGATATGGAAAATTGAAACAGCGTGGAAGGCCGCCACCTAATTTCAGCCCATGTGGCAACCATACCAGCCGGCTAGAGGCATGGGTTAAAAATAGGGAGGTAATTTAGTAGCTTCTCAGAGGTCAGTTAAGCCCAAAGATAAACAGCGGTGAACAGTCCAGCCTGCAAGTGCCAGGTCTTCAGGACGTCACCCAAGACAGGCACTCGCCTAGGTTATGAAAGGATGGAGCACTAGGAAAGCCTGTGTGCATCCTTCTGCTGACTTTAATTGAGAACCAAGAGACAAAAGTGACGCTAAACACAGGGGTCCTTTGTGCAAAGAACAATATCTCGTCTTTTGTCAGTAAGACGAGACGCCTGACACACACAACCTAACGACTCAGTCCATGGGTCTTGGTGCTGTTGATCCTGGGTCAGGGTGAGGTCAAAGACTATGGTGGTGGGACCGTGTGGCCAAGGCATCCTACCTCATGTCAGGCCACTAACAGAGACTAAAAGACAGAGGAAGGCCCTCAGACAAAGTACAGTCTCTGGAGACACATCCCATCAGTCTATTCCTTCAGCTAGGCACCATCTCCTAAAGTTTCCAGAACCGTTCAAAATATCACCATCAGCCAAGGATCAACCCTTCAAAATATCAACCCCATTTTCATATCCAACTCATAGCAGTCCCCAGCTCCCATACTCTGAGACAGGGAAGTCCATAGGTGTGTGGATACTCAACTGTGTGTGTGTGTGTATCTGCATATATAATCTTGTATATATATGTAGTTAAACCACAGCCACGAAGCCAGAAGCAGTGGTGCATGCCTGTAATCCCAGCATTCTGAAGCAAGAAGATCTTGAGTTTAAGGTCATCCCGCCACCTGGGTGACACAGTGATACTCCATCACAAGCAAGCAACGCCACAGCCATTAGCATCTTCACCGCGAGTTCATTTAGCCAGTCCTTTATGCCACCTGCATCTCTCTTCCTGGTCAGCGGTTATCTTCTTTGTAATTTCTCTCCCATCCTTCCTCTCTGTCCTCTCTCTCCTCACACCACCCTATCCCTTCACCTAGGAGGAAGCCTTGTCAGCCCTGACCATGGATCCCTGGCTACATCTCAACGGGACTCAAAGCACCAAAGCCTTCTGATGCTCTCCCTGAGCCACTTGTAGGTAGGAACTGTCCACAGCTCTTTCAGTAGTACCGGCTAAAGGCCACAAGACATCCTCTATCACATATCCCACACATATGTCACATAGACCACCACTACCCTGGCAGAACCATTCCTCTTTCACAGACAAAGGGAAGGGATAAAGACTGCTGTGCCCTTCCCACAAGTGTGCTTCAGGCAAAGTCCTACCGCTGGCTACCCCTTTACCTGCATCACCGTTCCTCTCCACTTCAGTGCCAGACCATGAGTGATGCATGGTTTGAGAAAACTCAATTGGGATTTCAAATTACGGGCTATGCCTATTATAATATAGCGCCACAAAGGATAAACCACTGCTCCAGAGCATGGCCTGTACCAACCCAGTGGCTGCTACCTGTGTAACTACTTCAGTTAGTTTTAAAACTGTTGAGAATGAAGGTCCTCAGCTGCATGGCCACACTACAATTGCTCAGCAGTGACCATGAGGATGGTGGCTCTTATGATACCTTGCAGAGACACAGACAATTCCCACCACAACAGGATGCCCCACAAGCCAGGGTGCCCTGACAGCCAGCTCATGTTCCAGAGGCAGTGAGAAGCAGCTCGGGGTACATGGATCATGTTCCCTACTCAGTCTACATGGGAAGCCCACTCCCGGGACTGTCAGTCTAGATATTCCTATTTCTTTCCATATGCCTGAGGGATGCCAGAGAAAAAGGTGGAAAGTAAGAGTAAAAGAAATCACTGGGTGGTGGTGGCGCACAACTTTAGTCCCAGCACTCGGGAGGCAGAGGCAGGAGGATCTCTGTGAGTTTGAGGACATCCTGATCTACAGATTGAGTTTCAGGACAGCCAAGGCTATACAGAGAAGCCCTGTCTTTAAAACCAAAACCAAAACCAAAAAAGAATAAAAGAAATCCAGGACAAGGGTGGCAGTGCAGCATGAACAGGGATGAAAGGCAGAATGGACAGTGTGTGAGCCCCTGGTGTTGTTTATATTAGCAGGGTCAGTGCTGCTATGTGAATCACCCCGAGAATGGAGCGGAAATCCTGACAGAGCCCAGCAGGATGCTGACTGTTTTTGGCTTTCACATGCTGCTGACCTGAGAGTTTATCCACGGCCAAGACCAGATCACATTCTGCCTACCCAACTCCCCAGGTGCTTGTTTTATGTAAGGTGTATCTCAGGTCCTAGGGAACTTGACAAACCAATGAATGAATGAAAGGTTCTTGATGCTGAAGTCAGAAAAATAATTTTTTGTTTGTTGGGTTTTCCCTTTTTCTTTTCCTTTTCTCTCCTCTCCTCTCCTTCCTGTCCCTTCCCTTCTCTTTCTTCCTTTCTTTAATTTTCTTTTCTTTCTCCTTCCTTCCTTCCTTCCTTCCTTCCTTCCTTCCTTCCTTCATTCCTTCCTTCCTTCCTTCTTTCTTCTTTTGACAAGGTCTTGATAGATAGCCATGGTCATCTCGTTACTTGCTATGTAACCCAAGCTGGCCTTGAACTTGTAGCAATTCTCCTGCATCTACTTTTCAAGGGTTGTATGTATCCCCATCATCCAACTCAAAAAATCTTAGGTTTTTGTAAAATTCTCATCTCTCACCCAATTTGGCATTTTATTTTTTCTATTGGCAAAGGCAAACTAATGAGCAGTTTATCTGTGTTGCAGGAGGTTAGTGAGTTCAAGACCAGCCTAGACGACATAGTAAGGCTCTGAGCATGTGTGTGTGTGGGGGGGAGACAGACAGACAGACAGACAGACAGATTAAAAAGAAAAAGAGGTCTGGTTAGATGGCTCAGTGGGTAAAGTTGCTTGTTCCAAGACTGACAACCTGAGTGTCACCCCTGGTACTCACGTGGTCGAAGGAGAAAAGTGACTATGACCAGTTATCCTTTTACCTCCATCTATGTGCCACGGCATGTACACGCCTGCACACGTATGCACACACGTGTAAAATAAATGTGATGCATGCATAGTGGCACAGACTTTTAATCCCCTCATCTGGGAGGCAGAGGCAAGCCGTTCTCTGTGAGTTCAAGGCAGATTCACACAGCAGGTCACAGGCCAGTTAGAGCTATATAATGGGACCTTGTCTCCAAATAAATGGATAAATAAAAATAAATACATAATAAAACAAGTTTCAAAATGAAGAATCACAAAGAAGAAAGGGGATGAGGAGCAGGAGGGATGCTTCCAGAAATTAAAATTCAATATAGTTTAGGCATATTTAGTAGGAGTAGATTCATTTGAATACTCTCCCAGACAATCTAACAAAAGACAGAAGTGTAGGGGAGGGGGAGAGAAAGATCTGCACAGACAATAGGCATGCCTAGAAGAGAGCTGGTGGGATGGGGACACCCAGAAACCTCAGAACTGGAGAGCCACCATTTCCAGATTGAATGAAGCCTGTCACGTTCAATACACATGAGAAAAGCCCAGGATACTAAGAACAAAGTGACTGCCTCCGAACCCAGAGAATAAAAGCAGGTTACAGCACCACAGCTATGAACAGCACAAACCTTCTCAGAACAACCCCAGAATGCTAGAATAATCCAGGGAGAAATGTTGAGAGGACGGTAGAAGTTCGCTTTTAATTTTCCTTTTCCTCATTGATTCGCTGACTTATTAGGTAACACAGGCAAATCCTTGGCAGACCTGCCAACACTGCTCCCCACACCCCTCTGCTGGGGCTCCGTCAGCAAACGGCAGTCTTCCCCCCACAGAAGACGGAGGGCCACCTTCTCCTGCGCAGGGCTCTTTTCAACCAACAATATCAATTGGGCACCGCTTCAAAGGACACAGAGAAATCTTTGACATTCTTTAGAAACTTATTTTTAACCCAGATCTCTATATATAACCAAACTATCAATCAAGTGGGAGGGTAGAAGGCTTTTTTAGATGTGTAAATATTTGGAAAAGGTATTCTTGTTCAGAAAGCGACTGAAATGGATGTGTTCTAACAAGTCAAGTTTTGATTCAAGAAAGATAATGTACAGTCCAGGAAATAGGGACTCAACCCCTTCACCCGAAAGGGCAAAAGGATCCTTCAGAGCTGTAAAGGGGGAGTGGGTACTGGGGTGGGCAAAGGCTGGGCAAACAGACCCGAAGGGGAGTGGGTACTGGGGTGGGCAAAGGCTGGGCACCCAGACCTGACTGGATGGGTTGTAGGTAATAAATGGAATTGCATGATGATCTGATTTTCTAATTATATCACAAAATGGAGCATAAAGAGTCCTGTTAAGGGGCTGGAGAGATGGCTCAGAGGTTAAGAGCATTGCCTGCTCTTCCAAAGGTCCTGAGTTCAATTCCCAGCAACCACATGGTGGCTCACAACCATCTGTAATGAGGTCTAGTGCCCTCTTCTGGCCTGCAGCCATACACACAGACATAATATTGTATACATAATAAATAAATAATTTTTTTTAAAAAAAGAGTCCTGTTAAGACTAAAGAATTATAGATCAGATACATGGACAGGTGAGCAGCTCTAGGAAAACCAGCAAGCTGTGTGGGTTGACCACAGTGATTTGTAGGAGGCAGCACAGTCACCTCCATTGAACTTGCCTGAACGCTGACTGTGTGCACTTGACCGTTGTTCTGGGATCTTTACATGACATCTTTCATCTGCCCTCACAACCACCTCATGGGAAGTAGACTATTATCATTTCCTTACTGTATGTAAGGGGAGGCCCAGGGGCTTATGTAATTTGCTTTGACCATGACTAGTAGACAGATTTGAACCCATGAAACCTGACTCACGTGTCCATACCATTAACCACCTGTCACTGCACCAGTGAGCATGTTGTTTAACCCACAACATGGAAATGCAGGATGAGGATTAGGGGGATACAGAGAGGCCCTATTTGCGTCTGTGGATACTCACTTTGATTCTTCAACCCAGAAAGCCAACGGACAACATCTAAACTTGATAAATCAACAAATCAACAGAATATATATATATATATATATATATATGGAGACAAGGTTTCTCTGTGTGTAAGTATCCCTGGATGCCCTGGAACTCACTCTGTAGACTAGGCTGACCTTGAACTAAGAGAAATCTGCCTATCTCTGCCTCCCAAGTGCTGAGATTAAAGGCATGTGCCACCACCACCCATAATAGACTATCTATTTACATGCATAATATTTGGGAAAATGATGATACTCACCAGAGCATTCAGGGACATACGGACCCTTTAAAATATTGTCTTTTACAGGGCTGTGGCAATGCAGTATTTATGAAAACATCTCCTATATTCCAGAAACTGGAACTTCTGCTGGACCTCACAGCCAATGAATAGTATACCTGGAGTTGGCTGGCGGTGGCACTTGGAAGGCAGAGGCAGGCAGATCTCTGCCAGTTTGGGGCCAGCAGGGGAGGAACAGGTTTATATGGCTTACACTTCAGCATTGCTGTTCATTGCTGAAGGAAGTCAGGACAGGAACTCAATCAGGGTAGTTTCCCTGAGGCAGGAGCTGATGCAGAGACCACAGAGGGGTGCAGCTTACTGGCTTACTCTCCCACAAGACTTACTTGTTCAGCCTGTTATAGAACCCAGGACTAGCAGCCCAGAGATGGCACCGCCCACCATGGTCTGAGCTGTCCTCCATTGATCGCTAAATGAGAAATTGCCTTACAGCTGGATCTCAAGGAGGCATTTCTCAGCTAAGGTTCCTTCCTCTGATGACTAGCTTGTGTCAAGTTGACACACAAAACCACTCAGTACACATATCTTGAGGTCATGTAAAATTCAAGATTGCTATTCTACTGTCTGCTCAGCTTGTCCGTTTAACCTACCTTTTAGAAAACAATGTAATGAGCAACCTTACTTGCCTTGGGTTTCCCATGGCCTATGGCTGTTTCAGCTGTCACAACCGAAGCCAATGAATGCATACCTGTAATTTTAAATGATGTATTCTTCCATGCCCCTGACCCAGAAAGCAATGTGTGTGCTATGATAACCCTTGCTAAAAACCAGCAAATATAGGTTGAAAAGAATCTTATAAGCTGAATATCCACCATTAATGTAGCATACACACACACACACACACACACACACACACACACACATTGCTTGGTAAATAATTCTGTTGGTGATATTGTCTGTTAGTTGGGGTCAGCTGGAGTCTGTGGCTCAATTCCTGGTAAACTCAGCTAGAGACTTCTGTGACGTGTCCCTCATTCCTCCCCTATGGGATGCTTTCTGTGCTGTTCAATAAAACAGAGCAGGGCCCTCTGTGAGTCACCTAGACACAGACACAGGCACAGATTCAGACTCTTACAACAGGCAGTCAGGGAGAACAGAAGACACGGAGGGAGCAAAGAAGAGAACAGAAACCTGGACTGCCTCTTGGTTGAATGATGCCAAGGGGCAGTGCTTTGATTTCAGTCCCCACTGTGACACCGAGGCGGCACTGGTGACTCTTGAGTTGATTATTCATGCTTTCAAATCAACACACACACTGTGAGGAAAGAAGCCATGGGAGAGTTTTCACCAGGAAAGGGTCAGGGTCTGCCAAGTATTAAAAGGACCGCTCTGGAAACAGAGAGATAGCTCAGCCTTTTGCAAAGGACCTGGGTTCAGTTCCCAGCACCCTCTCTGGTGGTTCACAACTGCCTGGAATTCCAGTTCCAGGGGATCTAACGCTTTCTGGCCTCCTATATTCATATGACACATAGAAACTCACACAGGTACACACAAATATATACATTCTAAAAAAACCTATATTTTAAAAATGATTAAAGAACTGTGTGGATCATGACCTGAGAACACGGCTAAGGTAAAAATCACACATTAGTTTGCTAGAATAAAAATGAAATTTTTACAGCTGTTAAGAGTGAGCAAAGAAGGCCTGGGACATAGGGATGCAGTATCTGCCTCACGAAAGCCTACACTGAGAGCTCACAGGTCAGCTGGGGACAGCTGTCCCAGACACGGGTGAAGCTGTCCAGACCGTTGGATGTCTTCTGCAACGAAGTATTGGATGAGGTGTCAAACGTTCTACTTTTCTGATGGGACTCAGCACACTTGTGGGATCAAACTCCTGAGGATGCCTGGCTCATTGTGTTCCCCCTTCTTCCTTTTGTGCCCCACACTCTGATGGGATTTACAGTCCAGGGCCGTGGTCTCCACCATCCACCCTAGTCTCTTTATCCTTTCATAGAAAAATCCCCACCCTGAGCCTGGAGCCAGGAATCACCCAGACTCCCCACAGATGGAGGAAGAGACAGCTGGCTCTGATAGAAATAGCTGTGGGCGGTGCCCAGAGGCCACTAGAGACAGCAGGGCTGTCCAGCCAAGGCTCTGAATCCTCTCTAGCCTCCTCCATCTCTTGGCAATCACAACAGTGAAAGCTCACAGGCCCAGGAACTCCTGTTCTGCCATTCATAAGACCTCACAGACGATGGCCATCCCCCCAGAGCAATGTCTCTCTTAGGAAGGCCAGCCAGGGTGACTTTATTAGTATTTGAGGTGGGGAAGTTCTCCACATTGAACGATGAACAGCCGCCATGTTTCCCCACCCTAGGGAAGGTGGGGTACCATCACTGCCTGACAGTGAAAGACTAGCCACTGTGGATGGCACAGCCAGCCAGTGTCCGTTAGGTTTTTATCAGCTGACCAGTCTTGGAAAATGAAGGCACAAAGTTGATGGCTCTAGGGAAGGGGCTGGGTAGCATAAAGGACCTCTTCTTTTTTTGTCACATTCAGGCAGTATCTGGCTTCATTGTGCTGCCACAGTGGGAGATGGGGCCTGAGGACTATGACAGAGGCCAGGAGTATGTCATGGTAGCTGAATCACACCCAGACCCATCAACCCAAGAAAAAAAACCAGGCCAGCTTGATGCTAAAGGCAGAGGAGGGAAAAGGTCTCAAATGGGCTAACCCCATGAGCACGCTCAACACATTCTCAACAGCCTCGAGGTTTGAGAAGGTGCAGAGGCAGGCTCGCTTCAGGGCTGAGTTCCGAGGTCTACTGGGGAGGATGATAAGGCCAGAGCATGTGGAAGGACTATCTTCATAGGATTGCCCGGTACAGATGTGGTACTCACACCAGGCTCCCCAGAAGAAGAGCTTATGGCAGGCATATGGCTGCTTATGGTTTCCTGCAAGAGCCCTAGAGGTAAGCAGGATGGCCACGTGGGCTCATCAGGGTGTACATACACACATACAGCCAGCCTGATCTTGCTGTGAGCCCACAACAGAAAGTCACCAGAATGGGAGAGTGACATTCTCTGTTCTCACGCATATGAGCTAATAATGGCTGCAGGCTGCCTCTCCCAGGAGCCCTGCTGGGACTGGGGGACCGTTGCTGCCACAAGCCAGGAGCTTTGCTCCAGTGAAGGTAAAGTTGGGGACTGGCTTTGAGCTTTTAACATCCAATGCTCCTGGACCATATGCCAGGAGGATTCAATTAGAGTGAATTCCTTGGACAAGAGGCTTCAGGGACAGTTATGGACTGTCCTCCCACTTCCTGCCCTTCCCTGTTGAATGAGGAAAGGCATCCCTAGTAAGCCACAGAGGGAGGGACCAACTCACCACCCAGGAAGATGCCTCCCTCAGCTCATGACAGACAACCCAGATGAAGTCAGCTGCTGTGACTGTGGCAGGAAAGGCCTGAAGAAGACACCGAACATCCTGGGGCAGCGTGCTGAAGGGGAAATCCAGGCACTCCCAAAGTCCCTGGCAGAAGGTCCCATGTGGGAGGAGGGGAGACTCGGCCTTAAGATTTACCATCTGAGAACTTCAGAAGCACCTCCACCCAGATCTGAAACCTGGCACTCCCAGCCTTCCCATGCTTCTGCCAGAAAGCAGGCCATGTCTTGATGTCTGAGGAGTGCTGGCAGCCCCCTTTCCCCAGCATAATGTTAGAATTCTACCTTCCAATGATGATTTAATCAATGCTGATGTACCAGAGGCATATTAAATGAACCTGCCTACTTGCTGGGTTAGAGCCAGATAGGACCTGTGGACACGGAGAGACAAGGCAGGCTGTGAAGGGGGCATTAAAAGTCTCTTCTCTTTTGCAGAAAACTTCGGACCCTCAAGAGAACTGAACTTCTATTCCACTCCACTTGGGTGGGTCACCTGCCTCTGTGGCTCAGACCTTTTGATGACCTTGACCCAGAGTCTCCAAGTGTCTTCCTGAAGGCAACTTGCCCCTGCCAGTTTCATAACTAGCCCACCACCATTTAGTCCTGTACAACGTCCCAAAGTATTCAGGGCAAACTGGCCCTCCCCAGCTCCAGGTCAGGCATGGGTAGTCCTGTCTCCTTTTGCCACAGGGACTTCACAGAAAGACAACAATCTGTGGTCTTGGAATTTGGAGCAGGAGAGCCATAGAGACCTGCAGAAGTTCTCTATAAAACCTCTGCTTCTAGATCTCTGGAGAGAGGCAGGCAGAGGAGACAGCACAGTTCAGGGGGACAACCTGGGATGACCCCTTTTGTCGAGCCTGAGGCCAATGAGCTGCCGCACAGCACTTCTGTCTGTGGATGGGGCCAGCATACAGGAGCCTGCAGTGTAGAGACACAAGCAGTGGCAGGAGGGGAATCCTGCCTCCCCTGAGATTTTTGTACACTACTGGTATGCGTTCCTTGTCTAGGTCAAGTGGTCAGGGTTTTTGTCCTGGCAGCCAAACCATCTGGCTGGTAGACACATCCTTCAGGAACTCAAAATGCCACTTCCTCCAGGAAGCAGCTTCTGATCCCATCTGCTAGCTGGAATTACCTCTCATTCTGAACTCTCCAGCCCTTCCACGCCCTTCCGATCAGATTGTGTCTTAGATCCCAACCTGTAGATAGAGTCTCACTATGTGGCCCACACTGGCCTCCAATTCTGGATCCTCCCAGCTTAGACTCCTTGGTGCTAGGATCACAGGAGAATTCTCCTCATCTTGCCAGACTCATTTTTAATCCAAATCCTTGCCAGTTTCTCTCCTCACTCTGGTGTTTAGGACAGGCGGTTGGTTAATGTGTCATGGATTAAAAAGTGAACAGTAAAGTTCCAAACCTGAGATGATTTGGCTAATGTTCATAAGAATGCTTAAAAACTGAGGGAATAGATAGTTGCCTTCTGAATACTGATTTAATTTCACAGTTGGGCAACAGAATTCAATTGCAGAGCAGACAGCATCACCTGCTCCCTGCAATCTCTTCAGTGACTGCCGCTAGGTCTGGGTAAGGGCCACATCTGTGGCTGACTTTCACTGGAGGTTTGGGGTCCGCGGGGGCTTCACTCATTTCCCGAATTGGTTGGATATACTTTGCCCGCTGTTCCTTTGCGTCTCCCACAGCCTCAGGAAGTCTGTCCCTCCTTCAGAGATGAAAACAGGGTTGAGAGGGGGCTGGGGAACACAGCTTTTCTAGACCAGCACAGTTAGTACAGAGAGGTCTGTTCTGTCTGGAAGCTCAGGTCTGACTCCTGCCTGTCTTTATAACTGCTGACTGCAGCGCCCTGGATGCAAGGCAGAACCATTCCCTGGCCCCTGCTTCCAATCTATTTTTATAACAACTAGCCGATAAGAGACTGGCTTATGGGACTCCCAATCTTCTCATTCCTTTGTCCTGCAATCACAGGGATTTGTGGGGCACTCTGGCCCTCCCAGGGACACTTGTTTGCTGTGTGGTCACATACCCATGTAAGAGACTGTTGTAATCAGGAATTTAACTAAAGTCAAAGGTACTGTAACCAACACCATTAATCACCTACTCTCCACCTGTCTAATGAACCCTTGGTGTAAGATACTGATTGCCTGGCTAACACCTCCAACTGCAGGCGACCTCAGCACATTCTGCCAACTACACCAGGGACAGCAGGGACCTATGCCTAGGGTGACATGGGAGAGCCAAGTGTCAAAAAGCCTCACAGAGGACAGAGTTTGTTTGTACAGTGAGCTTCAGGGGATGGATAGGAGTTTGTTGAAAAGCCCTCTCTTGTCTTGTACAGAGAAACCATTTCTCAACGCAGCCATCTGCAAACAGGGATCCACATACCAGCAAAAGTGAAGTCAGGTATTCCAGACTACCAAGTGGAAGAGCCAGTCCTGGCCAGATCCCAGCCACTACCAGTCCAATATAATCGCAGCCTAAATTGTTGGGATGTTTTTCCACGTGGAAATAATATGTAGGCTAACTTTCCATCACAACCTGAGCAGAAGAGATAGGAGGAGCCCGGATTTCATCTGCACTGACTTTTTTTTTTTAAAGTCAGTATGTGCACAGGACACTCAACCCAAAAGGAACAGAAAAGCCATAGAAATGTCTCCGATTCCTTTGTCCACCTTCGTCTGAACCAGTCGGCCCCTCCCCCAGAGAGGCTGCCACCAGTTTGTTCTAGTCTTTCCACGTGTCATGCATGCTGTTGCAGCCTGAAGGTTGCATCTTTGTGGGAGAAAACGGGGCGTTTGTACAGACACGCACACCCATGTGCCCTCCTTTTCCACATGAGAAGTTCATTTAAAAAAAGGGTTTGCCGTTGTATTAAACTGTCCAGGAAACTTTACCAAGCCTCCAATCATTCCATGGTTTGCTTTCAGGATGGTCTAGACACGGGACCCCAAAGTTACCCCCAAGCTGATCCCCATGGTGGCAATGGTCACCAACCAATTGGGGCCATTTCAGCAAGGCCATGTGGCTTCTGGGGCCGCCACTGGTCAGCAGGGTCGGTCTAACATTCTTTCCCGGTACAATGGGGGGCACTGGGTCCCTACTAGACTGGGACCCTGCTACCTTGAGCCCCTGGTGGCCCAGTTCAGCCATTCCCCGGGACTAGCGGCCCACAAGGACCAGGGACTGCGGTTGAGGGCAGAAGCGCCACTGGCCTGTGGCGGGCGCCCAGTAGTCCGCAGGCCTTAGATGGGAGCCGGGGCCCAGTGCTTCTGCCCCATGGGGCCGGGCCCAGAGCGCGGCCACTGGGACCGCTAAGGACGGCTGGGGACCACGAGGGACACTGACAGCTGTGACCGCGCCTCGCTCACCTCGCGCGCGATCTGGTTCAGAGCGTCGTCCTCCGCCGTCAGCCGCTCCCGGTTAGGGAGCCGCTTGCGCCCCGATCCCTGCGTACCCATGTCCATCAGCCGCGGTGCACAGCTGCTGCGGGACCGGTCTCGGAGCCGTACTTGCCTGCCTGCCCGCTCCGCCCCTCGCTCCGCCGCGGCGTCATGGCGTCAGCGGCGCGGGGCTGGGGACGCGGGGGGACGCGGGAGGCTGGGTCCAGGACCACTGGGCTATGCGGGTACCCTGGAGACCGCGAGTTGGGACACAGAGACGCAGGGTGGTGATGGAGATGCTGAAGCGGTGGCGACGAAAAAGCTGGGGGACAGAGACGCGCGGGTGACAGGGCAGGGGGCACTCGGGGCTAAGGCAGAGGCAGAGAATATTAAAAGTAGCAGAGACTCACAAATGAGCCTCCCTCATAGGGGCAGGCAGGGACCTAGAAGTAGCAAATTGTGGAGGCGATGTATTTATTGGAATACCAGAGAACACAGATCTGGGCATGAGAGATACTGTGAGACCAGGGGCTGTTGGTGGTGCTCAGGAACTTGAGCTGTAGAAAGCAAACTGCTAGGAACAGTGGAGAGCTGAGTGGTAACCTCTGCTGGGGTCATACAAAAACTTTCAGAGGATTGGATGGCCCTGAAGAGTTGACACTGAGGGATGGGACCAGGTTATGGCATCCTTATCTCAGCCAGTTAAGTCTATCTCCAGGGAGTGAGAGTCTTGCTCTGGGATCAGGTGCCTTTAGATGGCAGCCCAGGTACTAGTAACCTCCCAGCACTCTGGGCTCTCGGATCCGTCCTGTGAGAGTATGCAGTAGTATAGGGCTCTCTTCCTGTCTGTCTTTCTGCTCACATCGCTTGCTGTCTGCCCCCAGCTGGCCACTTGACTAGTGTGTCTCCAGCTTCTGAGAAAGGTCCAGGCATCTTCTCCGCTTCCAGTGCAAACTTACGCTCTGAACCTCTCTATGGGCACCACTAGGGAGAACAGAAGGCTGCCCCGGAGGCTAGGCAAAGTGAACCAAGTCCTGCCCTGCCTTGTCTCCGTTGGTGCTCCATGGACTGTTTTTTATTAGACTGGGCATCTGTAAAAGTTCAGTCTGGGAAAGGCATTGGGATCTCCGAACTTTGGGTGAAATTCAAGGTGGTTGGACTTGGGGGGAGGACAGCAGGGAGGACGGCCCAGAAAAAAAGGACTAACCTTCAGAAGGCTCTGGGATCAGCATGGTTAACTTTCTAATGAGTTTCCAGCCCGAGCTGTATGACCACGGGGTGTGAGCATTAGAAACACCATGTGGACACTGATGGGGACAAGAAGCAGACCCCTCAGTGACAGGGAAGGTGTTGGAAGCGTTTGCCAGGGAAAAGACGGGAAACTGAGTGACTTGTGAGGAGTGAGGGATTCTGGTCACATTGCTCAGGGAGTGTGTTGACCCAGCTGGTCCACTACTTGGCACACTGTAGGCACAGGGGAGAGACCTGATGGCCGAGTCACCTATGCCGTTTTTGTACCATGTGGCGGCCCATACTCCTTAGCGATGTAATCCTGCTAGAAGTCACGGGCATTATCTTTCTTTGCCCAGGCCAGTTGGGGGCGGATCATCATCTCCTTAGCAGAGGTACATTGAGGTGACCCCATGTTGGCGAAGGATGTGTCCCCCCCAACCTGCTCCTTCACGTACACCTGCTCTGCACCTGCAGTCTGCCAACTGCTTGACCAGGTTCTTAGGCACAACCATGAAGGACACAAACCTGGTGCTGTCCTCTCAAGGTGAAGGAAATGCTGAGTGCTCCTTACCCAAAGCCAGTTGCAAATTCCAGCATCTTCCTTCTGGGAGAAGTCTGTCTGATACCTAAGACCATTCCGTCTACCTTAGATCCTCAGCCCAGCCCTCCTGGCACCCCAGGAGTCTGGCCCTTTTATTCTGAGAGCAACCTTCTCCCAGCAGTGCTCTTTTGTCCCACACAATAGCATCAGCAGATTGGTTCAGAGTAGTGAGAGAAGATACCTCAAAGATCTAAGGACGTCCGGGGCCACTATGTTCATCTTCAAGACCACCTCTGATGTCCTCCTTAGAAAGGATCGTGGGAAAGAGCGGAAGGGACCAGGGCAGCTCTCATAAAGGCCAATGAATAGCTGAACCCTATCCAGTTTCCCACTCTGGGTCTCTTTGTTCACTGGGTAGGCCCTGCAGGAGTCTTGGAAGTTACGAGGGGTCTGGTCCGGTCTGTGTGAGGACTCAGGGCTTCTGAGGGAGAGGTTAGCATGAGTTGTCACAGGGATTAAACTGGGTGCATTGAGTCATCATGGGTCCTATCCCTGCCTCCTCTACCGTCCTCCACCAGCAAAGGCTAGAAAGATCTCTCTTGGACTATAGTGGAAAGAGTCAGGGGGAGCTACATCTCCTTCCAGTGATTGCTGGCATAATGGAGCAAAGCCTCTCATGGTAGAACATGGGTCAAATTTATGGCCACCGGTGGGACTGACAGTGGGTTCTGACTCTGTCCCACCAGGAAGGGGGGTGGTGTGGGTTTGACCCGCCACCCACTTTCATTTGCTTCTTTCAGTGGCTCACACTCATATTTCCAAAAGAGTAAGGTGGTTTAGCCCACCCTGACGCTGCCATCTTAGATGCCTGTGGACACCCATTTCTAGCAGGTTTGCTGGAGGAAATACTTAGGAGTTGTCTTGGGCTCTTTCTCTCCCCTCCCCAACCCCACCAGATGCCCAAACTTGTTTGTTTCCCCCCTTCACCTCTGATCAGTTTCCCTACCCTTCTGCATCCCATCATGATCAACCCCAGCTCAGTTAGAATCCTCCTCTCTAGATCGCTAGTGTGGATAGTTTCCTGAGTGCATTGCACAAAACAACTACAGGGTGTTCAGGAGGAAAACGCTAGAACTCCTATTAATAGCCAGAATGGACTGCATAAGGATGCTGTGCTTCAGAAACAAGAATCTGGTGCAAGCTGCTGGGTTCCTCTTACAGGGCAGGAAAGGAGCATGTGCTCTTAAGTGGGTTATATGGTGAGGCCCCGCAGTGGCCATCTGAATGCCACTGGGATTGACGCCATCCATTCTCTCCTAAAAGCCCTTTTCCGTCAAGCTGCCCACTCGGATCTTCAGAACGGCATCTCTGCGGCTGTCACAGCAGCTCTGAAGGGGCCCAGGAGGTGTAATTGTGTTGCTAACTTGTGACTAGTCAGAATGCTGAAGTTCTCAAAGCTATTTAAAGTGTTATTCCCCGTGGAATCTCACACTCCCAAGTGCTACCTAGTTCAGGAATTTTCTAGAAACACAGAGACTGAGTGGGAGGGTGTGATGCTTGGCTGTGCCACGTGTGTGTCTGGGAGAACTGTGAGGTGGCAGTTCAGCACAGAGCTGGCTCCTCAGAACATCGTCTTTCTTCCCTTCCACACCTCCTCTTCTCCCTCTCTTCTTCTTCTCCTTCTCCTTCCCCTTCTTCTTTCTTCCTCTTCCTCTTCCTCTTCCTCTTCCTCTTCCTCTTCTTCTTCTTCTTCCTCTTCCTCTTCTTCTTCTTCTTCTTCTTCTTCCTCCTCCTCCTCCTGGGCTCTGATTAAAGGCAGGACTCTGAACCTGGTAAGCATCCTGCCTATCATCCTTAGAGCTTTCGTGTGTTACTCTCTCACGTGCTTCCTGAGGCCTAGGACCAAGCTTGCCTCTTTATTCCCCCAAGAGCTTTGCTCAGGGTTGTGGATCCATGAGTGTTTGGAAAATGTACTCGAGGGTCTGGAAAGATGCCTCAGCAGGTAAGAGCA
Organism: Microtus ochrogaster; assembly: GCF_000317375.1. Classification (NCBI taxonomy): domain Eukaryota; kingdom Metazoa; phylum Chordata; class Mammalia; order Rodentia; family Cricetidae; genus Microtus; species Microtus ochrogaster. Next base: position 60,796,868 of record NC_022030.1, read on the forward strand.
TTGACGGCTCTTGTGGAGGACCTGGATTCAGTTCCCAGCACCCACATGGAGGCTCATAACCATTTGTGACTCCGGTTCCAGGGGATCCAATGCTCTCTTTTGACCTCCTTAGGCATCAGGAATGAACATGATGCATGGGCATATATACATGCAGGCACAACACTCATAGACATAAAATAAAGTAAAACTTTTTTTTTTTAAAAAGGAACAAGTTTCAAGAGAGTGGATCAAAGAGTTACATGTCAGAGTCTGGGGCTACAAAATCAATGGGAAAAATCAAAGAAATGGGAACCATGAAGAAGCAAATTGTAAGATGTTAAATGTCCAGAGATCCCGGACTGTACATGTGTGGTTGACTCTCCATGGAAACTAGAAGAATGTGACAACTAGAACCCTGAAAGAGCTGAGCAGAGGTTGTTAGCAACTGCTTAGTACTAGGGAGATAAAGACACCAGCTTGGGTCCAGCAGGGCTACCAGGGCCTGGGACTGTGGTTAGAAACTGTCTCCCAAAGGTGTTTTGAACACTCACCCAACAGCCACTGACACCACTGAGGAGATTGCTCTGGTTAGTTTTTGTCAACTTTGTCGTCTGGGAAGAAGGAACCTCAGTTGAGGGCTTGCCTCTATCAGATTGACCTGTGGGCATGTCTGTGGTGTGTATTTTCTTGATTAGTTGTTGATATAGGAGGACTCAGGCCACTGTGGGTGGTGCCACCCCAGGGAAGGTGGCCCTGGATGGTATAAGAAAGCAGGATGAACAAGTCATAGAGAGCAAGTCAGTAAGAAGCATTCCTCCATGGTTTCTGTGTCAGTTTCTGCCTTCACGATCCTGCCCTGACTTCCCTCAGAGATGGACTATGACCTGGGGGCTGTGAGATGAGAGAAACACTCTCCTCCTCTAAGTTGTTCTGGTCAGTGTTTTATCACAGAAAACTACAACAGAGGTGGTGGAACCCTTAGAAATTGAGACCTGATGGGAGGATGTTAGGTCATTGGTCTATGTTCTTGAAGAGCATAGTGGGACTCTGGACCCTTCTTGTCTCTTTGCTTTGACTACTATGAGGGGAGCAGTCCTGTCTCAGCAAGATGTGTTGCCTAGGCACAGGCTCTAAACCAACTGAGCCAAACAACTATGATTTGCAACTTTTAAAACCACTAGCCCAAAGAAATCTTTCTTCCTAACAAGTGGCTTCTCTCGAGTATTCCGCTATAGTGACAAGACTGTTGACTGTTGCACCTGGTAGACATCTCAAGCTCTCACTAAAATTCCAACCACTTCTTAATGGAGAGGCCACATTTTTGGCTACAGAGTGTGACAAGAAAACTCAAAGAGACATGCCGTGACAAAAACTTAGAGCCAAGTCTTGATAGGACCAAAGTGACAATCAGGGCTGTGCAAAGTTAACTTACTGCTGAAGACACTCAAGAAGACAACAGAATCCAGAATATGCAAAATGATGCCAGCATCATGCACGGTCCCAAGGAATTACTAGATGAGAAAGAGATTCACAGTCAAGAGTCACAGTCAACTGGGAAAGATTCAGAGGTGACATAGATGTTGGGATTAGCAGAGAAGCAGCAAAAACATAGAGGGATGTGGGTATAAAGGATGAAGGTAGGGAGTGTAGAAGAGACTTGGGAATTCTAAACGTGAACATGCCAAGACATGGTGACACACATGAGCTGAGGTGGGAGACAAGCTTAAATCTGTGCTTGTATGAGTGTATGCCAAGTGAGTGTAGGTGCCTATGGGGAGCAGGAGAGGGTGCTGGGTCCCCTGGAGATACAGTTGTGAACCACCAGATATGGAGCCTCTGAAAGAATAGCAAGCACTCTTAACCACCCAGCCCCAGAAAAATACATTTTAACAGAAATATCTGGAATAGTATTATTAAGAGTCTGGACAATATATAAGAAAGAACTAGTAAATCTGAGGAATGATCAATAAACTTACCTAAACAGAATGACATATTAAGAAATGTAAATGAACAAGAGTGGATTCTAGGGATTCAGACTCCCATAGTGGTCAATACATTTTCACCAGAGATGCCGTGAGAATTCAGTGAAGAACAGGGGCTGGAGCCACTGGGAATCCATCTGGGTGGAAGTTGTCACCTTGAGTGTTACCTTTTGTCTTAGGGTTTCTATTGCTGTGAAGAGACACCATGACTACAGAAACTCACATAAAGGAAAACATTTAACTAGGCGATGTATAGTTCAGGTCAGCCCATTATCATCGTGTGGGACATGGCAGCGTGCAGGCAGCTGATACCCTACCTCGTGATCCCTCAGGCAACAAGAAGTGATCTGAGATGCTAGGTGTGACTTGAGCATAGGAGACCTCTCAGCCTGCCTCCATAGTGACACACTTCCTCCAACAAAGCCACACCAGCTCCAACAAGACCACACTTCCTAATAGTGCCGCTCCCTGTGGTGGCCATTTTCATTCAAACCACCCCAGGCAGTATTGTTTTTAGGGAGATGGAAAATCAGAAGATACTACCAGGCTCCCATTACAATGTCTACATCAAAAAGACTGACAAGCCCAAATGGTGAGGATGTTGAGCCAAGGTGGACATAAACCAGGCAACCTCTTTAAAATGCTGCTGGCAGTTACTTAGAAACATAATCTGTTAATTACTTTTCTCTCATGACAATATATCTAACATGAGCTACTTAAGGGAGGAAGGGTTTATTTGGGTTCACAGTTCTAGGGATGCAGTCCATCAGAGTGGGGGAAGGCACAGTAGCGGGGGTAGGAGGCAGCTGGTCATGGTGCATCTGTAGTCAGCAAGGAGAGAGAGAGAGAGAGAGAGAGAGAGAGAGAGAGAGAGAGAGAGAGAGAGAGGATTGCTGTTGCCCCAGTCTCTGGAAGGGAGCCACCCATATTTAGGGTGGGCCTTCCCATCTCAATGAACCCGATCTAAATCTCTCTTACAGACATATCCAGTGGTTTGTGGTTTGTCTTCTAGGTCCCTCTCAGGTTGACAGTACTATCACGTACATTGTGTCATAGGATGCAGCTATTCCACTCCTAAGGATTTACCTAAGACCGATGACACTATGTCTCCAAAGACACACACTAAAATGTTTGCGGATGTTTGATTCTGCAGCCAGAAGTTGAGAACAACCCAGTGTCCACTGACAGGTGAACAGATGAGGGTGATGCAGACTACACAGTTGGTCCTCTTCAGTAACAACAAACACAGTAATGCAGGCAACAATGATGGGCTCTAGCAGGGCTGTTTTGCTACTAATCCCAGGGGGTACCACACACACAGGGATCCCTGTTGTAGGTTAGCTCCTCTGTATCCTTAGAGCATTCACACACATCTGCACATCTGGATACAAACCCACCATTCCTCTGAGGTTTCTAGTTACCTGTCATCAGGGAAACTGTGCCCAGAGCATCCTAGTATTTATACAATAAAGCACTGCCCTTATCAGCCACACAGGCCTCTTCTTCCACAATGCAAACCGAGCACAGATGTTTCAACTCTCTTTTCTGGGTCTGGAAGATGCTTCTCATATTTTTGGCAGTAACTTTGGAAGCACGTCATGTCCTTGATTTGGCCATTTTAAAATAGCGCAAACATTTCATCAAGCTTTTTGTTCGCTGAATAATGCCCTGGGGACTTTTTTTTTTTTTTTGATGAGAAATCCACTGGAAATTTCCCCACATTAAGATAGTGCTGACAACGCAACCGTGTTGAGAGCCTCGCTCTGCCTGGCTTCACTCAGCCTAACTTAGGGGAAGGTCTGAGGTGAAGCATTCCACACCAGCATCCAATCTATTTTAAGAGCATAACGGAAAAAATAGCTCCCAGCGCTGCAGAGATGGCTCAGTAGTTAAGAACACTGCCTCTCTTGCAAAAGACCCAGGGTTTCTGCCCCTAGTATCCACATGATGGTGATCACAACTGTCTAGATCTCCAGTTTCATGGAATCTGATGTCCTCTTTTGGTTTCCCTGGACACTGCAAACGTGTGTGCATACTTACATACATGCAGGCAAAACATCCATTCACAAAAAATAAAAATAGATAAATCTTTTGGTAGAAGAAAAACAACTTGTCACTTACTCATTTGTGTGGCATGTTCAAGTTGAAATTTTTGTAGTACCATCTCTAGATAAAGAAAGGTTAATAAAATGTGCTACGATTTATCAAATTTAGGTTGACTCAGAGTAGAGAGAAGGTCGTGGAGGTTCTTTGCTGCAGAATGCTTTCTTCACAGTGGAGTGTGATCAGAGACAAGGTAGAATCAGTGAGGAGATCCTGTGGGAGTGGATTGATCTGAAAATATCTCCTGCCTTCGAAAACGGAAAGCTTGCCAGATCTTGCAATCAAACTCATAATACGCCTGAGAATCACCTAAGACTGTGCATTCCGCTTTCCTACCATGTGCTCAGTCCGTTTAACCTGCATTTAAGAAAACAATGTAGCCAACCTTAATATGCCCTGGAATCAGCCTTTACAATCAAGCTAAATATGTAGCTTTAACCTTGAATTACGTATTCTTCTATGTTCCAAGCTCAGATTAGTGTGTGTGTGTGTGTGTGTGTGTATGTGTGTGTGTGTGTGTGTTAACACTTTAGCTAATAGGTTGAAAGAAGCAACCTGAATGAAATCAGGTATCCACCATAAAGGCTGGAGACAACATGTGGCTATAGACTGGTAACATTTATTTGCTGTTTAAGTGCTATTCTGTGTCAGTTGGGGTCAGGAAAATGATTTCTTCCCTTGTGAAACTTAAGAATTTCTGTAGAAGAGAATTCATCCTTGCCCATGCCATGCCTTCCATGCTGGCCAGCAAATACCCTTTGGATGGACAGACATCAAACACATGTAATGGACAGACAAGACACGGGTCACAGACGCAGATGACAGACAGATGGAAGACACAGGGAAAGAAGTGGAGTTTTCACATCTGGATTCTTTCTAGGTTTAAACTATGCCAAGAGGAAGACCCTGCCTTCTTTAATGCTGTATTGACATAGGATCCAATGAAGCTACTCCTGTAGGGTCTGCCATAACCCAGAGCCTAGTCCACTGTAGACACACAGTAGAGACTTTGCTGTGTGGGTCTGGGATGAGCAGGGAACATGCCTGTCTTTGGTGCGTCTCAAGGTATTAAAGTAGAATTATGTATGTGGAGAACTGACAATGCTTGCTGAGAAGAGGGCTGAGTAAATGCTGAGGCAGGGGGATGTACACAGCAGCCTCAGGTTTACCGGGGTCTTTGTACCTGACTTCTTTTCCTTAAAGTGACATTCCTAAACCCTTGTGTCTCTGATCAGGACATGGTCTTTTCAAGAAAGCAGGCCAGGATCTTCAGGCAAGCTTTATTTATTAAAACACAAATAATCTACCACTATATTCTGAGATGAAGACTATCCCCCCAAATCTATGCAGATGTGAACCATTTGGGGAAAATCCACCTGCAGTAGTGCTCCTGAATTCCCAGGGCTCAGACAGCTGAGAAAAAGACGTTTGCTCTGAGTTTGAGGCCAGCATGGACTACATAGTGAGTTCTAAACAAACTTGGGCTACGGTGTGAAACGTTACCTCAGGGGGAGGGGGACGATGACAAGTAGATCAGGGCTGGAGAGATGGCTCAGTGGTTAAGAGCACTTACTGCTCTTCCAAAGGTCCTAAGTTCAATTCCCAGCACCCATACGTCGCTCACAACTGTCTGATGCCCTCTTCTGGTGTTCAGATGCACTTGCAGACAAAATATTCATATACATAAAAAAAAACACATAAATAAAGGAAAAGAAAAACCAAGCAGAGCTAAGAATGGTTGATTATACCTGTAATCCTAGTACTTATGAGTCTGACGACACACTGGGAAGAAAGAGATGGTTCTCGCAAATGTTGGAGGAGGCATCCCTTCACCTTGACTTGGCTGAAGGGCTATGAAGCCTTTGTCTTGTTCTCAGGGCATCCGGAAAACAGCTGTTGAATTTGCGAGTAGGCAAACAATTGTTGTACGAGAAACAAATCAAGAGTCAGAATTCCCACTAAAGCATGCATGACCTGGCAAAGACCTGAACGGCTCTAGGAAGGAGTGTGTGGATAAGTGAACAAACCTTGCACACTTTGAGTGCGTGCGTGCACACACACACACACACACACACACACACACACACACACACACACACTAGCACATTCCCTTTCTTATCAGGGCACTGATAAGTCTTCATTCTCCTATCTGGCTTGTTTGAAAGATCATCTTATTCCCTGGGGTCAGGCCTGGTCTTGTCCATCTACTGTAGCTCCTCCCCAAGACCTCAATCTCCCAAGTATTGGGATTACAAGCATTCTTAACTCTGATTTATTTATTTATTTAGTTATTTGTTTGTTTATTTATTTTTATGTATATAGATACTTTGTCTGCACGTACATCTGCACACCATAAGAGGGCATCAGACCGTTGTGAGCTGCCATGTGGGTGCTGGGAATTAAACTCAGGACCTTTGGAAGAGCAGTGAGTGCTCTTAGCCACAAAGTCATTTCTTTAGCCCCAAGCTGTTTGTTTGTTTTCCTGAGGCAACATTTCATACTGTAGCCCAGGTTTGCTTAGAAATCACTAGGTAAGCCCATGCTGGCCTCGAGCTTATAGCCGTCACGTGCCTTTTTTCCCCAATGGTCCACATGGACATGGATTGGGGGGGGATATTCTTCAACTCAGAATATGCTCTTAGAGTCTAAAACCTTCCTGTTGGCTCCCAAATGCTCAGAGGACAGGCCCCTGGGCAATGCGCACACAGGCTCATTGTCTCATGAATACTGAAGATACATCATGAATATTTATCGATGCAATTGTATTTTCCCAGGATGATCTTTGAATTCCTAAACTGTGTCCCTTAGAATGTGACCAGACCAGAAATAGAGACTTTCCAGAGCAAATGGGTTAAGATGCAATCACTAAGGTGGCCCTAATTGATTAGGACTGGTGGAGTTAACAAAAGGGGAAGTTTGGCAACAGATACTAGCACAGAGAGAAGCGGTAGGAAGATGAAGGCTGAGGTTGGGATGCTGCCTTGATAAGTCAAGGGCACCAATGGTTGCCACGGTCTCCAGGGAGAGGACCAGCTGCTCCTGAGAGCTTCCAGACACCTTGATCTTGGGCGTCAGGCTTCCTGACAATGAGACCATACAGTTTTGCTGTTTAAGAAACTCAGTTTGTGGGTCTTCTGCAGCTCTTTTAGCAGATGCATACATAGGGTTGGGAGAAGCGCAACTTCTCTGCTTTCTGCAGGAGATGGGTTTTCCTTTATTCTGGATCCTTCCCCAGGCTGCCTGGCACTCTATGACCTTGGCTGTGAGCGCCATTTCTGGAGGAGCCCTGAGTGACTCAGTTTCCTTCTCAACATTTGTCCTCCATGTGGATATGGGCGTCGAAGCCCTGACTATGCAGGGGTGACTCTCCATTGGCCCTCCAGGTTTGGAAGGGTCACAGGTGTATGAGAAGGCCTACTGCAGTCTGTTGGTGGATCAGTGCTGGAATGTCAGTGAAATGCAAGGAGCCGTCGAAAGGACACCCAACAAATCAGGGCTCAAACAGTCTTCGGTGCCTTTATCTCAGGTCGCAGGTGATGACCGAAGCTCCACTGGCTCTGAGCTCGTACTCTGCATGCCCCCCCCCCATGCCTCCCAGCACTGAGCTTCCAAAAGGCTTTCATAAATCACGTTTTGGCAGACGGGCATGAGGGTGAGCATTGTGCCGTCAGCATTAGTGATGCTTAGAGCAACAAAAGACCTGAGTCACCTGCTCCACTGTGCCTGCTGGGCTCCTGATCCCAGAGCGTGACCAACATCACTCAGTGCTGCCTCTCCCTGGGCAACTGCTGAGTCAAAGGCTGTATTGTCGCTAAGCTCGCTGATGGACCTTGCCGGGTGTCTCTTGGCAAACAGCTGCCCTGGTGTGTGAGCTGTAGCTGGTGGAAGTGCCGTCTGCCCACTTCCTTGCCAACCTCCGATATGATGGCTCTGTTGGTCTGCTTTCTGTGGGGCCTGGACCAGTGTTTGGGTGCATACTGCCCATCTCTGACCTGTTTTCAGTGAATTATGTGTGCCTTTGACTTTTGTTTTTTTCTTTCTTTCAGATCTATAAATTAAGGATTCAAAGGCAACATCTCTACAGAGGTCTCTCCCTTAGTATTTCCTAGGAAGATGGCTTTGATTGGCAGGAGTTCTTCCCCTTGGGGGAATGCATTCAGCTGTATGGTGTAGTGGTTAGCAAAGATGAAAGTGTGAATCCTGCTTCAGTATCTGCATAGCTGTGGAAATGTCCTTGCCCCCTCTCTGAGACTGAAGCAGAGATAACAATCTAGGGCTTCTTGGGATGTTATGAGGATTCTTGATATATTTTATGTGAACACTGAGCTGCGCAGGTGCCCAGTGGGCACTAATACCTGACAACTTCCTGTTCTTGGACTGTAACCCAACATGGATCCCTGTGGGTTCCCAGCGGCTCGTTAGGTATGCTCGTTCTGAAAACAGGGGTTCGAGGCAAAGGTGTTGTTCTTGGAGGCAAAGGGAAGGGAGAAACAGATTGTTGGGTGTTTTGTTGTGCCTTCTCGACAACTTCATTAGAAGGGGGGGGGGCATTAGTGTGAAAATGAGTAGGCGGGAAAATGAGACCAAGTATGAAACCAAATGTGGTGTAGAAAGGTGCTTGCCTAGCAGGTATGAGGCCCAGGATTCCACCTTCAGCGCCAAAAAACAAAAACCAAAACAATGGAACCAGACCTGTTGTGTAACAGAATATTTGTCTGACTATGTAAGGATGTGTTACATTTGGTTCTGTTGCAGAATAATTGTTTGACTATGTAAAGGCATGCTGCTTTTGTTTATACTGCACTTGTGTAACTATATAAAGATGTGTTGCTGTTTTACTTTGCCTGTCTAAGGCCCCTGATTGGTCTGATAAAAAGCTGAACTGCCAATAGCTAGGCAGAGGAGGGATAGGTGGGGCTTGTGGGCAGAGAGGAAAGGGGAGTCAGCCAGCCAGGCACTGATGAAGCAGGAAAGCAGGGTTCAGTACATAGATGAGGTAAACGAGCCTCAGGGAAGCACATAGATTAATAGAAATGGTTAATTTAGTTTAAAGAAAAAAAAGCTAGCTAGAAACAAGCCTAAACTAAGCCTGGGCATTCATAATTAATGATGTGTCTCCGTGTCATGGTTTGGTTTGCTACACAGACCCATAAACCACACAGCTACAACGAATGGATAAGAAACCTGAGTTACTATGTCCAATACAACAATGACAAAAATCTATAAGAGAAATGAATACACAGCAGGCAAATAAGTGGACTTCAAGAGAGATTTATCAACCTTTGAACAGAACCATGAAGAAATAACAGGACTGAAAATCTGCAATATAGTTCACCTAAAAAGCCAGCAAGGTGCTGGGCAGTGGTGGTGGCGCACACCTTTAATCCCAGCACTCGGGAGGCAGAGGCAGGCAGGTCTCTGTGAGTTCGAGGCCAGTCTGGTCTACACGAGCTAGTTCTAGGACTGGCTCCAGAGATACAGAGAAACCTTGTCTCGAAAAACAAAACAAAAAAAAACAAAACAAACCTCACCTCACTAAGGAGATGGAATGGACAATAAGGATATTTAATTGCATTAAAAGAAGAAGGAAAGGAAGAAAAAGACTAGAGAGCACGAGACTGTATTGTTGCTGAGCCCTGACAACTGGTGGTTGTGGCGGCAGGATGTTGTCAACTGACTTGGGTTCTTTTGCAAAGAAAAAAATTCTCAACTTTGGTCCTCGGAGCTTTTGTATCCCTCGACACCTGGCAGCGGGGAACGGAGGAAACAGGTCCTCATGAGCAGCAGCAGGTGACTTTGTCTAGCTTTAGAGCACCCTGGGCAGACCTGGGATGTGAGACATTTCGCCATTATATAGGCCTAAGGCGGGATTCTTCAGTTGCCAGTTGTAGTAATAGGAGCGGTGGGCTGTGTCCCACCACCCGGCTAGCTTTACCCAAATTAACAACACACAAATTGTATTCATTTAAACACTGCTTGGCCCTTTAGCTCTAGCCCTTACTGGCTAATTCTGATATCCCGATCAACCCATCTCTAATAATCTGTGAGCACCGGTCTTACCGGGAAGATTCTAGCCTACGTCCATCCTGGGTTGGAGCTGAATCGCGTCTCCTGGAGAGAAGAGCATTTCGTCTCTGCTCCAGAGAGCAGAGCTGTCAAGTCTCTGTCTGAGGTGTCTTACCTCACTTCTTCTTCCTCCCAGCATTCTGTTCTGTTTACTCCACCCACCTATGTTCTAAGCTACGAGCCTAAGCAGTTTATTACTTAACCAATGAAATCAACAGATTGATATATGACACTCCCACATCAGCCAGTGTTAGATTTCTCAGGCCTGAGCTGTTTGAGACCCTTGGCCCCAAAGACTTGACAGCTCCCTAGAACTCTTCCAGGTCTCTCTGGCCTGTCACAGCCTTTGTCCTTCAGCTGCACATCTCTGCTCTGCCCTCGACTTCTGCTGTCCCCCTTGTTCTTGCACTGGTTGCTCTCTTGAATTGCTTAGCTACCTCCCGTTGCTATGACCACCATCACAGTCGCTGTCATTTGAGCAGCTGGTGCTGCTGGCTGTGCCGCTGTCAGCCTGGGTCTTGTGGTGCTACTTGTCTTCCTGCTGTCAGTGCAGCCTGCTGTTCTGCTGTTTTATAGCCCAGCCTGCTGCTGGCTTAGCTTTGTCTCCTCGGCTATCAATCAGCCATGGCCTTGCCCCTTCTGTTTTCTCATCAGCTATTGCTGACGCTCTGTTCTCCTCCTCCTCCTCCTCCTCCTCCTCCTC
>NC_022030.1:60807839-60819192 GCF_000317375.1 Microtus ochrogaster
TACATAATTTTATGTCAACTTGACACAAGCTAGAGTCACTAGGGAGGACAGAGCCTCAGTTGAGAAAATGCCTCTGTAAGATCAGGCTATCAGCAAGCCTGTAGATGTAGAGTTTTTTTAATTAGTGATTGATGGGGGAGGGCCCAGCTCATTATGGGCAGAGTCACTCTTGGGCAGATGGTACAGGGTTCTATAAGAAAACAGGCTGAGGACATCATGGGAGCAAGCCAGTAAGCAGCACACTCCTCCATGGCCTCTGCATCAGTTCCTGCCTCCAGGTTCCTGCCCTGTTTGAGTTCCTGTCCTGACTTCCTTCAGTGATGAACACTGATATGGAAGGGTAGCTTAAGTAAACTCTTTCCTACCCAAGTTGCTTTGCTTATCGTGTTTTATCACAGCAATAGAAATTCTAAGATGCCACGATGATACTAAAAGCAGCCAAGAAAAGACTTCAGAGAAACCTGTGTTGGCATTAATGTTGTAATATTAGGGGAGACATCAGCACAGCGGGGCACCTTTCAGCAAGCTCACTTTTTCAATCAAGCGGTGTGTGTGTGTGTGTGTGTGTGTGTGTGTGTGTGTGTGTGTGTGTGTAGCTAGATAGGGGTGTTTGGATCAATCACAAACAACCCCTCATGTAAAGGAGGGGATGGTGGTGGCATCAATCGGAGCATTATCCCTTTTACACCTGTCATAGTGTCCCCGTGAATGGCCACCTGGGGAAACGCTTCCTATTCTGGCTAAGGCAGAATAATTTCAGGGTTGTCTAGAGCTCACCAAACTGTGCGAGAGCAGAAAGTCCTGTACAAACTGGCCCAATCCTGGCTGGCGCTGTGCCTTTGGGAGCTGGAGCACCATGATCACTATGATCACTTATGCTGATTTTTAAAAGATTTTAAAGCACCTGAACTTTGCCCGACATCTGTCCAGTGACCCAGGGAGAGACCACTCTCTGATCCGTCTTACGGGAAACCTTTTCAGGGATGAGAAAGTAGAGCAGGCTCCAGAGTAAAGGGGAACCCAGGCACAGTGGGCTGAGGGCGGAGGTGACTCTCAAGGTGCTGGGAGGGGACTGAGATACATTCGGCTGTTCAAGAAAGGACATTGGTCAAGCGAGAGAGAGGTCAGAGTGGAGAGACAGCTCCTTCCTTTGATTGTGTAACCTGGCCATGGTGGAGGAGTATGCACTCTCTTCTAGAGAAGAGGGACCTCCTTGAGGATGTCTAAGTCTTCCACAGGCCCGGCCACAGAACAGAGAGGGCCAGACCACCCACAGGGACAGAGCCTGCTCCATCTCCTCCTCTGACTGCAGGATTCCTGCACTGGTTTTCTTTTGTGGGGCCTTGGGTCAGTCTGGGCTTCCCCTCCCTCGTCTGTGATTGAGATGAAAGAGCTGAATTATCGCCCTCCTCCACCCCAGCACTGATAGGACCTGCAAATGGTGGCCCAGGTACCCAGAATTTAAAGAGTTAACACACAGAAAACTGAAGGAACACAGAGGATAAAGCACATCCCAGCCCTCCCCTGGGCTGATATTGTTGGTTTTGATGCTGACTTGCTACAAAGTAGTATCACCCTTTAGGAATTCTCACCTGAAGACCATTTTGACTGCCTTCATCGACATGGACAGCATAGCCCAGATTAAAAAAAAAAAAAGCATGGCCAACGGAAGATTGCTCCGTTGACCTTCCCTCTTGTCAGCACAGATGGCCCTCTCGCAAACAGTTGACGCGTTCTGTTCTTTCTGGTCCTTCTCTGATAGCACCGATCCCAGAACCCAGCGTTTCCAGGTTTCCATTGTGGACTAAGGGCCAGCGTCTCTCCAGGAAACTTCCAGGTTTTTGGCACAAGACTGGCACTGCCGAGGCACTCAGCCTCGTTGGCTGAGCAACTGTGGGGTTGTCGGTCTCTTCAGTAAGAGACAGCCACTTTGGGATGACTCCCACTGCTGAGGCAGTCAGCCGCAGGGACCGGATAGCTACTGGGTTCTCATCCCTTCAGGAGCACAATTCGGCTTTTGTTGCTATTTTAACATAAGCCAATGTGATAAATTTACACACACACACACACACACACACACACACACACACACACACACACCATTGATTCTGGTTCTCCAGAGAACGCCACTACTACACTTATCTGACTTCCTACCACTGAGAAGCCCGGGGTTGTTGTTTGGAACCTTGGAGCACTGGCCAGGATGGACTAGCCTATCTGTCCTACCAGGTCCATCCCACATGAGGATAAACATGTAGATGCCTTGCTACATACGCATCGATGCTCTAGGAACACTCTCACCCAGCAGCTGTCCCTTGCTATGACTGGTCAGGGACGCATGATGATGCTTCTGGAAGGGTGGATCCACGACAGAGTTCCTGGAAGGCCGCAGAAGAGGACTTGGGGCTACTTGGGTTGGTTGGTTTTAGGATGTGGGAGCACAGTCTGGAAGTAGTGTTCTTTGGTTCCGAGTACTCTGCATCCAGTAGCTCATAGCGTGGGGACAAGCTTGGGCAAAGCATCTGGGGCCAGCTCTGCCACCTGCTGCTCTTGTTGCCCACTCAGCTCTGCCTGCCGAGCACACAGTTGGCCTTACACTGCTCATTCTGCCCTCTTGGCTGTGCCCACCGAAGCATTTCCTCCCTTGGGTGAGGTCTTCTCTGACCTTTCTCAATCTTTTCTGCCTGGGGCTGAGGAAGCCTGGATAGTGACCTGTCACTCTGCGGGGCTCTGTCTCCCCCTGCTGGGGTACCTGGGACAGGACCTGACCTCCTTGCTTTCCTGCTGTGCTGGCTGTCAGCCAAGTGCTGCACTGATCTCTGAGCTGAGGAATTTAGCCTGGCAGTCAGGAGTCGCTACTGGAATTTTAAACTGAGATAAGAAGGGTAAAAGTTTCAGGGAGAGGCAGTCCCCAGCTCCTGTCTATCTCAAGGGCCTTCGGAGATTAGAGCATTGCAGAAGAGGGCACCTCAGATGGTTATCAGTCTGTCCTTAGCCACATCTCTTCAAGGAAGCCCCAGAAAGGAGCAGCTCAGCCCTACACTCCCGCCCCAGGCCAGCACCAGCATGTCTGACTGGCCAGAGATGATCATCTGGTTACTTCTGTTGGAAAGGTGGATGCATTAGCAATGGGGCCCACAACTGTGGTCTGTGCACAGAGGACAGCCGGTCTGCTGCAAACCCAGAGAGCTTCCTGAAAGTTCTACATGAGGGGCCAGTGGGATGGCTCTGGGTAACTGGAGACACTTAAAGCCAAGCCCGGTGACTAGATTCCACCCCTGGGACCTATGTTCTGGAAGGATTCCCACATGTTGTCCTTTGACCTCAGTAAGCTCACCATGGCATGTGTGTCCACATGCACATATGTACATAGACATTAAAAGAATAAAAATGTAATAAAAAGGAGGCCAGAGAGATGACTTAGGGGTTAATAGACTTGCTCTTCTTCCATAGGATCTGGGTTCAGTTCTCAGAACCCATGTTGAGCTTATAGCTCTGGCGCTGGGGGATCTGAAGTCCTCTTTCTGGCACCCACAACATGGCATGCACAAACCCACACAGAGATACATATACATACATATATATGAAAGTGTTTACCAAAATCTCACAGTTTTAGCGGCACTGGGTCTGGCTGCTTCTGTGGGGCACAGGGTGGGAATTCTGCAGGTCATAGTTCTAGAGGTCAAAGTTCTAGAGGTCATAGGACGGCAAGGAGCTCACATGGAAGATCTGTCTAGGTAAACAGACAATCTCTGCCATGGACTGTCTGAACAGAGATTGGGATGGGTCTGCTTAGACTTGGCAGCCCTTACAACTGTACTAAATTCTATAATTTTGCTTTTTTTTTTATTGAGATAGCATCTCATTGTGAAGCCAAGGCTGTCTTGCCCCCTCCCCTCCATCTCACTCCCTGAGTGCTGGGACTATAGGTGTGTCACCAAGCCTGGCATAGTTCTGACTTCTCTTGAAAGGCAAATGTGTGCCCTGGATGTTATGTACATGTAGACGTGACCTACTGAAGTGTCTTAGTGAGAATCCTTGTCAGTGCCCAGGCAGCAAGTTTGGTGAACGGTCTGGAAATTTAAAAAGAAATAGAACACTATGAAAATAATGCTGATTTTGCCATGAACACAAATTACTTATGGACTGTTTTGTCTCATTTCTGCTGCCAGAAATGGCAGTGATGGTTACAATATGAATTTCCGAGTTGTGGGTCCTCACCAACCCTGAAGTAGAGTTTATCATGTCTAAGCCCTGAGGACATACCCTTTGGTTCACAGAGCTTTGTAACTTTGTCTCTCTCAGCATTTGGTTAGAATGACTTCATCACACAGGTCAGACAGGCCGGCCTGGGGCTGCCCGTCCATCCTCTCCCTTCAGGAATTAGCAGTCAGGTATGGGATAGGAGCTGACTGGTCCAAGGTCTCCAAGAGAGGGCCTTGCAGGGGAAGACCACCCTAATGACCTTTGGTACAGGGTTACCCCAGAGGGAAGGAATGCCACCCCTCAACTGTCTGGATTCTGGCTCATCCTGGTCCACCCTGGGAGAATATCAGTTTGCTTGCAAACAGCCAGAACACTAGGGCCCCAGTATGCTGCTAGACACAAGCCCAGTCTTAACGGGGGGAACCCAGGCTTGGGGTAGCAGAATTCTGGGAAGGGAAGCTGGTGCAAACACATCCTGCTCAGGACTGTGGTGCCATGGGCAGCATTTCCAAGGTGAGATTGTATTACAGGAAAATGGTGAAGATGTGTTGCTAAGTCACTGGAGCCCTTGTCAGCTGACTTTGAGTTGGGCAAAAGGAGGACTGTTCTCCATGGGCCTGACCTAACCAGGTAAGCTCTCTAAGAGAGGGTCTGATAATCAGAGGGAGTGGCTCTTCTGACTTAGAGATAGTAGCCTGCCATGTGAGAGAGGCCTATGTGGGCATCTGCCACCCCGAAAGCTTTGAGTAACCAATAGGAATGAAGGCCTCAGTCCCTCCATCTCAAAGAACTAAAAAGGTTCTGTTAACACCAGGTGAACACAGAAGAGCGGTCCTGGTTGCCTTATTTGATGTGGGAAGACCCAACCCTATCGTGGACAGCACCTTCCGGTAGCAGCCCATATACAAAGAGCATGGCAGAAGGAAAACAATATGACTTTTACCTACTCTACCGTCCCTCTTGCCTCTGAGTTGATTCCTTCGCTGATATCAGAACCAGCATTGTCAGCCTTCTACTGTGGACTGGGGACCAGTAGTTCTCCAGAAACCTTCCAGATTTGTGATATCACACCGGGACCGCTGAGCTACCAGGCCTCATGAACTGACCGGGGTTGTTGGCCTCTGTAGTAAGAGACAATCACAGCGGGAGTGTAGTCATCCCATGAGCCAAACACCTACTGGATTTCAGTCTACAGAGGCCACTGGAGTGGTTAAAACTGTCAAGACATGGGGAGGTTGGAATGTTGCAGTTCTAGAGCCTAATTACAATTTACTTTAGCCTTAAAAACAGTCATTTCAGCCGGGCGGGTGTGGCGCATGCCTTTAATCGCAGCACTCGGGAGGCAGAGCAGGTGGATCTCTGTGAGTTCGAGGCCAGCCTGGTCTTCAAGAGCTAGTTCCAGGACAGGAACCAAAAGCTACAGAGAAACCCTGTCTCGAAAAGTAAAAAAAACAAAAAAAAAAACCCAAAAACAACAACAACAACAACAACAAAAAAAAACCAGTCATTTCATGTCCACCTCTGTGTCAGACCTAACACCCTGCCCCTAGAGAGACCTAATACACCGACAACAGATAAAATACTTCTGAAACTTGGAAGAACTCCACCAATCAAAAGGCTAAGAAAGCTGTCAGATAAATCTGAAGCCTATAGCGGGGATTCCCCCGCCTTCCTGCAAACGCCTTCTTAATGCTTCCGTCAGTGTATTTTAGGATTGCCTTCCCTGAAAACTCTCTTTGTTCTGTTGTTTTAAAACTCCATGGAAACGCTTCCACATTGTTAAACATGGACTTGGTCACCGAAACTTGTGGTCCCTGGGCCCATGATCACTCAGATTTTGGCTCCCAAATAAACTATCTCTTATTCCCTTTGAGGTGAGAACTGTGTTTTTGTGTTGACATTCTATCCTCTAGAGAGGAACAGTCAGTACAAAGAGCGAGTACTTTACCTGCTGGGCCACCTTCCTAGGCTTTTACCTGACGTCTCCTAGGCTGACAGATAACCTTGCTGAAAAGCATCACTAAAGCTTCGAGGGTCTCTGTGCTGCCCCCAGTCCTAAAGCTAAGAATGCCTGGATGTGACATCCACAGTCCTGTGACGGTATTTCCCTGCTCTGCTGCTGACCCCATCTGATGCTCCACCAAATGTCACTGGCAAATATGTTGATGTCTGACTTTCTTCTCTCCTGTAGCTTTAAAAGTTCATGTCGCCTCTTTTATAGTAAAAATGCCATTCTGGGTGGGTGACTTGCATCTGTTTTCCTGTGACAGAGTTCCCCATATTGGGCTGAGAATAAACTTTAGTTTTGTTTGCTCTTTAATCATTCATTCATTGAGGCAGGATCTTGCCTACAGTCCTAGGTTGTCTTAGATTTTGCCACATACCTCAAGTGGGCCTCAAACTCTTTCTGACAGGAAAAATATAGCTCTCATCTCAAAGGGAATAAAAGACAGTTCATTTCGAAGCCAAACCTGAGCGACCATGACCTGGGAAACATGGATCTAGGTGATCCCAGGTGCCATGTTCTTATATAGAAGCAGTTTTGTGGAGTTTTTATAGTGCAGTGGTTTGAATCAGAATGGCCCCCATAGGAGCCTAGGATGCTCACCTTACTAGACCTGGATGGAGGCGGGTGGTCCTTGGACTTCCCACAGGGCAGGGAACACTGATTGCTCTTCTGGCTGACGAGGGAGGAGGACTTGATCAGGGGGAGGGGGAGGAAATAGGAGGTGGTGGTGGGGAGGAGGCAGAAATCTTTAATAAATAAATAAAAGAATGGCCCCCATAGGTTCATAGTTTTGAAGGCTTAGTCACCAGGAAGTGGAACTGTTTGAGAAGGATGAGGAGGTGTGGCCTTGCTGGAGATGTGTCACTGGGGGTGGGTCCTGTGGTTTGAAAAGCTCACCCCAGGTCTGCTATTTTTCTCTCTCTGCCTGCTGCCTGTGGATCAGGATATAAAGCTCTCCGCTCCTGCCCCAGGACCATGTCTGCCTGCTCCCCATCATGACGAGCGTGGACTAACCTTTTGAAATTGAAAGCAAGCCCCCAGTTACACGATTCCTTTTAGAAGAGTTGCCTTGGTCATGGTGTCTCTTCACAGCAATAGAACGGCGACTAAGACAGATAGTAACAGAACAAAGAGAGTTATAAAGCCAAGCATTTAAAAACTGCATTGGTGGAAACATCAGAGAGGCAGGTTAGACAAAGATGGGGAATCTCTGCCATTAGGCTTCAGATACTACCTGATGATATTCTTAGCTTCTGGGTCCGGGATGCTGCTGGTCTGATGAGATTCCGAACAGTTTTTACCTATTAGTGATAAGATGTTAGGCCCGATACAAGGATAGATACATAGGGATAGAGCTAGCCTGAGATAAGGTTATCAGCCCCTGGACCTGCAGCATTCCAGCCTCTCCACACACAGGAGCTAATGAGCCAATTGTCTCTGCTGACACAGCCCCTCTCAGGAGTTTTGTGCACACTCTCCATCCTCTTGCCTCCTCCTTCCCAAGTGTGATGTCTGCCTTTTCTTCCTCTAAAGCAGAGTTGCTGTTCTAAGTGGACACTGTGAGGATCCAGACCAGGTCAGGCCATGACACCTGCCACAGCCCTTCCCTACTCATCGACATCACAGGCCCCCTGCTCAGGACACTTCCTACAGATCTCCAGCTAAGAACTTCCAGAAAAGGGCCAGCTGTGGCTGTGGTGGTCACACATCCACTTCCTCTCCAGCTTCCCTGTATCTTGCAGGGGACTCTGGGTGCTTGGCTGTTATGCCGTGTAACCTTCCCGATCTTATTATAAGAAGGGACTGCCTTGTGGGCCAGATTCCGTCTCAGAGTCCTCTGCTCCTGTCTGTCATGCTATTATCATCAGACTTGGGGGTACCCAACCTGTGCCCTAGGAAGTCTGGCCACCCACCCTTAATGAGCCAAACTAAAAATGGGAAGCTGAAAAAGGAGACTTACTCAATGAGTCCACATTGGGAGGAAGGGAAAAGAGAGGCAGCTGAAGGAAGAGGCACACACATCTTCACTCCACACCAGGAGGGCGGAAGCATCGCTGTTTCTTCCAGATTTTGGGTGGCTACTTAGGCACAGGGGCTCAGAGGCCCATTCAGAGAGGGAGTGAGGTGTCTGGTCTTCAAGGCAGTGGACCGGAAGTGTGTCCTGAAGGACAGGGTGACTAGAAGAGAACCTCACCAGAGAAATGGGCCCTTTGAGAACTGTCGGAAGGAAAGCTTCTTGCAAACCTGAGATAGCTGCGCTCCCATTCACGGTGCTGAGTTCCCCATTGCTTCCTGCTTGGGGAACCCAAGCCAGAAATCAAAGAGAGTTCTGAGCACAGAGAGAACTATTGACCCAGGATTCATAGCTGACCCTGGTAGAACTGATTTTCTATATTTCTCCAGCCTAGAGTTTCTCCTGGGGATGCACTAGCCCTACCTGGGTGATTACTATCCCCAGATTCTGGCCCCTGGCCCTGCCCACCTGGGATGCCTCTCCAGACTTGAACTGTTTGTATAAAGAGTTAAGAAGTGAGCTCAAGTAACCACAGAACTGTTTGTTATCCAAGTCAGTGATGCTGTCAGGTGTAAGGAGCCGTGACCGGGGTGACCTGGAAACGGCTGAAATTCTGCATTGCAGCTGGGTGAGGCGAGTAGAGAACCAGAACGTGACTTCTAGCCTACTCCGGCCCAGGTAGTCACGTGATCGTGTGGGGACTTTGCACTGGGATTTACAGGAAGAGCAGAGGCCTGACCTGCAGGTTGGGGCCTTGGCAGGAGAGGTGGCCTTCCTACTTCCTCTGGTTGTCCGGTGGTACAGGGCTCCTCCCATCCGTCCCCCCCCCACCCCGTGGGGGCCTTCATCAGCCAGTCCACCCAGGACCTAAGGGAAGCATAGACAGGGGGAAGGAGGAGGGAGAAAGGAGAGCCAGCTGGGGTCCTGCGGGATGATGGTCTGTTGAACTTCCTCAAGGTGAACAGGTGAGCCATTGTTCTTACTGTACTTTGCAGAGTGATCTGTGTGTGTGCACGGGTGCGCGTGTGTGTATACATGCTTGCAAATATGTATTGCTGTGTTCTCGGGAGCTTAATCAGAGGCAGAGCTGAAACAATTCACTCATTGTGTTTGTTCACGGCCCAGTGTCCTTGTTTGTATCATAAGTGACTCCTGAAGTCATATTTTGGGAAGGAAATTCCATTTGATTTTTCCTTGAACATAAACTGCCAGCATGTGAAGGTGCCTTCTAAGGAGGCCTTTTCAGACGGCAGCCGAGGCTCCAGCAATAACAGAGGAGCTTGGCAGACTTTCTTCCAAAACTTCCTTCTAATCCGTAGCTTGCTATTTCTCTCCTATCAAACGCCACATTGTTCCGAAAGAACAGCTTGGAGGGTTTGGCTAAGGAGAGGGGGAGTGCAACCTCCCTCGACTCCCTCCTTTCTTGGATGTTTTCTCCTTGGTTGAAGAGAGGCAGGCTTGTGACAGCTGAAGAACCACCAAGTCGGGATGAAAAAAGACTCCTAGTCAGAGCCCGGCAGCCATCGCCTTCAGAAAGACCTGATTCTGGAGGAGGGGTCAGGCCCCACACTTCCACCTTTCTCTCCCTCCAGAGAGTTCCAGCTGCTGTTGTCGGAAGCTCGCAACATACAGTCACTCAAAAAGTAGTATGAAAACATCTACTGTGGCCTTATCTATCGCAGAGAAAAGTAATTAATGCCAGAGAAAAAAATAGGGAAATGAACCACGAAAGTGAGATCATTTGTAGGAATTTGACAAAGCCGTGTGGATACTGCATTTGATGTTATGGCCAAGTTTTATGATTTAAGGGCAGTGTATATGATCATTAAATCTCAGGGATTATTTATTTAGCTGTATTTTTGTTTGTTGTTGTCTTATTTTTTTTTTTTTGAGATAGGGTCTTAGTACGTAGCCCAGAAAAGCTTGAAACTTGAGGCAATCGCCTGCATCAGCAGCCTGGGTGCTGGGATTATAGGTTTACAACACATTAGCATTGATTTGGAGGTGCAAAAGCAGAGTACCCTGTACCATTGCTGAGGCTGATGGTGCATCGTGCGACTCTACAGGCAGCTAGGATTGAGCCTTGGGAGTCCCCGAGAGCATAAAAACAACAGGCCCCAGCTCCAGGCTGTGTCTTTGCCTTGGAGAAACTGCCGGGCCTTTGTCCCGTGGAGGTGGTGCCAGGCTCTTGGATTTCCTGCTCTGCTTTGGCAGGTGTCTTTGTGCAGGAACAGGTGGACTCAGAGCACATACCCACCCTGCTTCTGTCTGGAGCACCCTGGCAGCTGCACCCTCAACAGCCCTATCTGAGCCCTGTGCAGGTTGGTCCCACAGTGACCATGAAGGACCTTCAGTGCTGCTGGCAGCTCTGTCTCCCTTTCTACAAGTACACCAGGCGCTCTGTCTCCCTTTCTACAAGTACACCAGGCGCTCTTCCAACGAGCATGTGGAACGGGAGTGTGGCTGATATGAGAGCCTGGGGACAGAAAGCACACTGATCCAGTTAGCATCTGCAGAGACACTTCCGGGTTTGTTGAGGAGAGAGCAAGTGCCTGCTGTTCCCCCAGTGGCCATGACATGCTCCCTGAAGGCAATCTGGCTTCAGGGTGATGGTCAGAACCCAGGTGAACCGCTGCTAAGATAGGTGTACTTATTCCCATGCCGAAATCCTTTCAGCCAAGGGGAAACAGGAAGTGAGGCTTCATAATGGCAGGGCCGTGGTCTACGTTGTTGGTTTCTGGAGGTGGAGACATGGTGGGAAAGGTAGGGAGGCAGGAATGACATCAGGCAGGAGGCCGTTGCTGACTCTGGTGGCAGTGAGCAGGAAGGACCAGAGCTTTAGCAAGGAAAAGACCTGACCTGTTTGATGTGGAGTTGATGGAGGGCTTCTGGCAGGGTCTGAACTCCAAGGCAGTGTGTCCCTCCTGGTCCCCATTCAGGATTCTGGACGCTGGCTTTTCCTTAGGCTCAGAGGGTGGAGTTTCTGGGTGGAGGCTGCACATATGATTCCTGGAGGCTGGCTGCTCTCTCTCTCTCTCTCTCTCTCTCTCTCTCTCTCTCTCTCTCTCTCTCTTTTTCCAAAATGTGTTTTAGCTCACAGCTTGAACTATATTGGCTGGCCAACA
>NC_022030.1:60819292-60824576 GCF_000317375.1 Microtus ochrogaster
CTCTCTCTCTCTCTCTCTCTCTCAGTTCAGTCATTTCAAAACACAGGTGCTCAGTTAAGAATCCATCCTGTCTATCCACTCTTTAGTCATCTGATTAATCCATCCACCCACTCCAACCAGTCATCCACACCCATCCACCTACTTTCCCACCTATCCATTTACCCGTCCATCCATCCATCCATCCATCCATCCATCCATCCATCCATCCATCCATCCATCCATCTGATCTCTCACCTATACAGCTATGCATGCAGCCATCTGTCCACCTATCACCCATCCATCTCCCCACCCATAGATCTGTTCACTCACTCTTACACCCATCAACTCACCCACGTAACCACCCACTGCGTGCAGACAGACATCCGTTGCTTAGGTTTGTGATGAGCACCGGCTACACACTGGGTATTGTTGTCAGACTTGAAGAAACACAGACAGCTCTAACAGTTGCTCTTGCATGTGGCTTTAGTTTTACGTTGATTAATTTTTATGATGTTGCGTTGTTATATTTAGGCTTTTATTGCTGTGAAGAGACACCATGACCATGGCAACTTTTATAAAGGAAAACATTTAACTGGGCCTGGCTTACAGTTCAGAATTTTAGTCCAACATCATGGCGGGAAACATGGTGGCATGCAGGCAGATACGGTGCTGGAGAAGGAGTTGAGAGTTCTACATCTGGATCAGCAGGCACCAGGAAGAGAGAAAGAGTGAACCGCTAGGCCTGGCTTGAGCTTCTGAGACCTCAAATTCCACCCCCATAGTGAGACACTTCCTCCAACAAGGCCACCCCTACTTCAATAAGGCCATATCTCCTAAGAGTACCACTCCCTTTGGACCTATGGAAGCCATTTTTTATTCAAACCACCACATGGGTGAACAGGGGTTTAAAAAGCTTTAAACAGACAACTTAGCTGTTTCTGATCCTGCCCTGAAATCAACGCATGGGGAACTTTAGAGTTCCCCTGGAATGGGTCCCAAGTCTGCTGTGCCCCTGGGCACTGCTGTGCTGCTGGCCAGAGCTCCTTCTCAGTGGCGGAGGACTCATGGAGCCTTCTCCCTGACTCCAACTGTTTATCTCGACAACTGCTGCATGAGACCTGGTGTCTACACTGTGTTCTCTTCTTCTGTGGCCAGACTCTCAAACGGTCTGTGTTGTGGTTCTTGTCCATCTTTCCTTTACGCCAACCCGCCCCCATTCTTGTCCATCTTTCCTTTACGCCAACCCGCCCCCAGGTTCCCCCTCCCAGCCTTTATCCACTATGGTAGGAGAAAGGCTCTGTTGGAGAGACTAGCCACCCATAATGGCCATGGACATTAGTTAGGGAACATTCCTAAAAGTGGTCCAGATGACAAACACCAGGGATTACACCACAGTTTCACATTTTTCAATCATTTCATGACCCTGTAGAACCAGGCAAGGGCTCCAATGACTGTGAACCCTAAAAAGAGACAGCCAGATGCTATCTGCCTTCTGTGGGAGGTGTACACCACACTAAAACCACTTCTGGCTCTGTGCTGTTTATATGAGATGAGACCTCTGTCCTGAACCATGCACCATACAGAGCTCACAGAAACATATATGTGTATATATGGCCATGGCAGCCCAGGAAGTTCTCCAGCAATAGGCTGGGGCACAAGAAACCCGATGTCTTCACACATGGGCTGTAAAGAGAGATGCTAGGTGTGGCGGCACATGCCTTTATTCCCAGCTCTCAGGAGGCAGAGGCAGGTGGAGGCAAGTGGATCTCTGTGAGTTCGAGGTTAACCTGGTCTACAGGTTCCAGGACAGCCAAGGTGGTCACACAGAGGAATTGTGTCTTGAAAAGGAAGAAAAAGAAAAGGAAGGGAAAGGAAAGAAAAGGAAGAGAGCACAGGGTCCTGTGGAGGTTTCCTTTGGGAGTTTGGGGGTTTCCGTGAGAGTGAGCACTGGGCACATAGCTCCTGCAGTCTGGTGTTCTGATGCGTGCCTGGAAGCTGTTGTCATTACCACCATGCAGGGCTTCTGTGTTTTTGCTATGGAGCTGGGCTCCGATGCTTCAGAGATGAGGTCCTCAAGACAAAGATATCCCCCTCCAACCCTGCTCCCTCCCCTCTCTTTCTCCCTCCCTCCATTCCGTCCTCCATTTTGTTTGATGGAGTCTTTACTGTGTAGATGAGACAGGTCTCAAATTTGACATTCTCCAGCCTCAGCTTTTGGCACGCTGGGATTGTAGGTGCGCTTTACCATTCCTGGTCCTAGAAAGATTACCCCCTTGTATCACAGAGCGAAGTTTTCTTTGGAAAACAGAGGATTTGAGGAAAAGGGGGCTGTCGAGTCTTGGGAAGCATGCAGAAAGAAAGCTGCACTTGCTTGGGTCTGGAAGGTCAGGGATGTTGATATGAGGGTGACTTTTATTTTTTTTTTAAATCCCTCTCTTTAATCCAGGGACAATCAAAGGTGCCCAGGTGCTTTTAACCTCTCTCGGGTGCTTGGAATCAGTTTGTAAGCCGTGAGAAACAGGATGTGTTCAAATTAGGATAAAGAGCCCGTGTGGTCCTGGCGGAGACCACTGTGGTGAGGGTCCGCGGCCCCTTGTCATGCAGCAAACAGTTTCCCAGAGGGCGCTCTGCTCTAGGTGTCTGCGTTCTGTCTAGGAAGCAGCCCCCACTCCGTGTGTGTGTGTGTGTGTGTGTGTGTGTGCGCGTGTGCTTGTGTGTTGGACTCTGCTGAGGTTTTCCACCCATCTCTGTCTTCCTTGGTTGTTTGCAGGTCATGGCACAGGCTGGTGGGCTGCCGCAGGCCAGCACTGCTTCTGGCCAGCCCTACGTGAGCAAGTTGGTTCTGCTCGGAAGCAGCTCTGTGGGCAAGACCAGCCTGGTCCTTCGCTACATCAAGCAGGACTTCAACAGCGTCTTGCCGACTGTGGGTTGTAAGTGCGGAGAGCCCTGATAGGGGCAGATGGGAAAGTGGACTGCCTCAGGATGGCCCCTGTCTTGAAAGCTGAGGTTGGGTATGCCAGGACTGCAGGGAGGAGCTGACTGTCCATCAAGGGCAAGCAGGCACACTATTGTGCAAGTGTGTGTAAACAACCTCCACTAGGGGTCTAGTTTCAGCCCAGCGGGCATTTGTGTGTAGATCCAGGGGCAGAGGTTCTGGTCCTAGAAGGCTTGAGTGTGGGACACGGACAGTGAGGACAGCCCGAGGAAGGTCACCTTCCTAGCTACTGCCCTCCAGCCAGCTCGTGAGGCTCCCTAATTAGTTTAGTCTATGAGAACCTACTCTATGCCCGACATCATGTACGTAGGCCTCCCTCAGCTTTTCCTGATTCCCACTGCATCCTTAGGATTGCAGCTCAACCATCACACCGTCTGTGTCATTCATCAGCATCAAAGACTTGGGTTTGGTCCACTAGGTTTGGGCTGGGGCTGGGGATGCTGTAAGAAAAGAAAGGGAACACCTCTCTGTGTGCTTGCTGTATGTATGTATGTATGTATGTATGTATGTATGTATGTATGTATGTGAGACAATGTCTTGCTATGTAGCTCAGGCTGTCCTGGAACTCTCCGTCCTCAGAACTTCTTCCCATGAGCCGTGATGATAAGTGTGTGGCATGTTTGAATTTGGAGCAAGGAAAGATCAGTGAGCACCTCCCCCCACCTCATTCCTGCAGATTTTGTTTTTCAACACCCAATAGGGTTTTCTTAGCTTCCGAAGAGGATGGTCCTGCCTCCAGAAGCTC
The DNA here is from genome assembly GCF_000317375.1 of Microtus ochrogaster. Taxonomy (NCBI): domain Eukaryota; kingdom Metazoa; phylum Chordata; class Mammalia; order Rodentia; family Cricetidae; genus Microtus; species Microtus ochrogaster. The sequence continues at coordinate 60,823,012 of NC_022030.1, forward strand.
AGTCAGAAAGAATGAGCTATGGTGTGATCAGGGGTTGAGGTTGCTAGGGTTAGAGAGCGTAGGGTTGGGGTGGGCGGAGCCTTGTGCTGAGGCTCTCTACTGGGGATGAGTTGAAGGACTGACTGCCTTATACAGATGACATCTACCGTGAGCGAGCTTTCCAGCCCTGAAAATTAGCTTCTAAAAGACACCTTGACAGTCCTTAGAAAGCTGGGGCAAAGCTAACTGACCCCCTAGCTGCCTTTGCTTTGAGCTACTGACATTAGCTGATGTTAAGATTGACTGGCTTTTGAGGTGGCATGCTGGGCACTATGCTGTGTCTTTCACTAGCTTTGCTGCACTTCTGACTCGTGTGGGCTGTGAGCAACAGTGGTCAGGAGCCGTAAGTCTGCTTACGCCCACCCCGGACAGAGCTTCATCTCTAATTACTTTCCCTTTCGTTGAGTCACTCTGCTTAAAGTAAATAAATAAGATCCATACAGGGCTGGAGAGATGGCTCCATGGTTAAGAGCACTGATTGCTTGCTCTTCCAGGAGTCCTGAACTCAATTCTCAGCACCCATATGGCCGCTCACAATCTGATGCCCTTTCCTGGTCTGCAGGCATACATGCATCTGTATATATTTAAAAAAGGACATATAGTATTTGAAATTTAATCTTGGAATATTTCATCCCCCAGCCCAAATCCACCCACCCATTCACCTTTCCAAATCCCCCAGAAGCCCCACACCACATCCTAACTTCATGACTTCTCCCCCCCCCCCTTTTTGGGTAGCCCCCTGAGTTTAGTTAGAGTTGTCCTCAAGTGCACGGTGTAGGACCATCTACTGGAGAACGAGTACTTTATCAGGGGCCACATCCCTGAATAAAACCTTTTTCCTTTCCCCAACAATCTTCAATTGCTAACAGCTCTTCAGCAAGTGGGAAGGCCTCCTGAGCATCCCCATTTATGCTGGGATGTTGACCATCTTCATCTTATGGAGGCAATCACAGTCACTATGACTTCATGGTGCAATGGCCCTGCTGTGACCGAGAGACACTGTTTCAAGAGCATTCTTCCCTAAGCTCTGGCTCTTACGATCTTTCCACCAGCTCTTCTCTGCTCTTCCCTGGGTCTTGGGGAAGAGGTGTGATGTCAAAGTCTCCTTTAGGGCAGAGTCCTCCAGTCAGTCACCTTTGCTCCAAGTTGACCAGTAGCAGACCTCTGTATTTACTGGTGTTCACTGGTAAGGGCTAAGAGCTGCACTAACCTTAGGGGCACAGAGATAACTTCTTTGAAGGCAGCTTGATACTATGTCCGTTCAGTAAAATAATAGCAGTGGGCTCTTTCTTAGAGTCACTGAGCCTCCAGCCATCTCACCCTGCTTTTTTATGCCAGAAGTGACAAGAAGTTTTGACTTCGGTGGACTTGAGACTTTGGCCTCTCTTTTCATGATCCATCTTTTTTTAAACTTCTTTATTGATTTTTATTGAGCTCTACATTTTTCTCTGCTCCCCTCTCTGTCTTTCCTCGCCCCTTCAACCCTCTCCCAAGGTCCCCATGCTCCCAATTTACTCAGGAGATCT
>NC_022030.1:60826016-60828609 GCF_000317375.1 Microtus ochrogaster
ATTTCTTGCCTTCTAGTTCTCTTGGGTGAGTTTGCTTCTTTTTATTCTAAAGTTTGCAAATGTTCTGTTAATTCACTAGTGTGGGATTTTTCCAGCTTCTTTATGTAGGTATTTAGTGCTATGAATTTTCCTCTTAACACTGCTTTCATTGTGTCCCATAAATTTGGGTATGTTGTGTGGTCATTTTTATTGAATTTAATAAGTCTTTAATTTCTCCCTTTATTTCTACTTTGACCTATTTATGATTTAGTTGAGCATTGTTTAATTTCCATGTGTTTGTGGTCTTTCTCTAATTAGTATTGCAGTTGAATTCTAGTTTTAAGCCATTGTGATATGACAAGATACATGGGGTTATTCCATCTTTTTGTATCTGTTGAGGTTTGTTTTGTTACCGAGTATATGGTCAATTTTTGAGAAGGGTCTGTGAGGTGCTGAAAAGAAGATATATTCTTTTCTGTTTGGAAGGAATAGTCTACAAATGTCTGTTAAGTCCATTTGAGTCATAACATCTATTATTTTCCTTATTTCTCTGTTAATTTTTTGTCTGGCTGACCTGTCCAGTGGTGAGAGTGGAGTGTTGAAGTCTCCCACTATTAGTGTGTAGGGTTTAATGTATGGTTTAAGCTTTAGAAGTGTTTCTTTTACATATGTATTTGGGGCATAGATGTTCAGTATTGAGATTTCTTCTTGATGGATTTTTCCTGTGACTAATATGAAATGTCCTTCTTTGTCTCTTTTGATTGATTTTAGTTTGAAGTCTATTTTGTTAGATATTAAGATAGCTACACCAGCTTGTTTCTTAGGTCCATTTGATTGGAAATTTTTTTCCCAACCCTTTGCTCTGAGACTATGTCTATCTTTGAGGTTGAGGTTTGTTTCTTTTATGTAGCAGAAAAATGGAGTCTGTTTTCGTGTCCAATATGTTATCATGTGTCTTTTTATAGGTGAGTTGAGTCCATTTATATTAAGTGATATTAACGACCAGTGATTGTTATCTCCTGATAATTTAGTTTTCATTGTTGGTGATGTTAATTTGTGTGTTTTCCCCTTCTTTGGGATTTGCTGCTGTGGGATCATCAATTGTCCATGTTTTTGTTGACGTAGCCAACTTCCTTGGGTTGGAGTTTTCCTTCTAGTACTTTGTGTAGCGCTGGGTTTGTGGCTAGATGTTGGTTAAATCTGGTTTTGTCATGGAATATCTTGTTTTGTCCTTCAATGGTGAGTGAAAGTTTTGCTAGGTATAATAGTCTGGGCTGGTCTCTTAATGTCTGCATAACACTTGACCATGACCTTCTGGCTTTCATTGTCTCCAATGTAATTCAGGTGTAATTCTGATAGGTCTGCCTTTATATGTTACTTGGTCTTTTTTCTTTGCAGGTCTTACTATTCTTTCTTTATTCTGTATGTTTAGTGTTTTGATTATTATGTGGTTAGGGGACTTTTTTTTTTATCCAGTCTATTTGGTGTTCTTTATTCTTCTTGTATCTTCATAGGCATATCTCTTTTTAGGTTGGGAAAGTTTTCTTCTATGATTTTGTTAAAAATATTTTCTCTGCTTTTGAGTTGAACTTCTCCTTCTTTTATAGTATTATTCCTAGGTTTGGCCATTTCATGCTATTCCATATTTCCTGGATATTTTGGGTTAAGCTTTTATTAGATTTAATGTTTTCTTTGACTGATGAGTCTATTTCCTCTTTTGTATCTCAGTGCTTGAGACTCTCTTCCATCTCTTGTATTCTGCTGTTCAGGCTTGCATTTGTGGTTCCTGATTGTTTTCTAATGATTTCTTTTTCTATATTTCCCTCAGCTTGTGTTTTATTTATTGTCTCCATTTCAGTTTTCAAACCTTGAATAGTTTCTTTCATATGTTTGATTGCTTTTTCTTGGTTTTCTTTAAGGGATTTGCCCATGTCTTCCATTTTTTTGTTTGTCTTTTCCTCCATTTCTTTGAGGGAATTTTTCATTTCCTCTTTAAGAGCCTCAAACATTATCCTGAAGTTATTTTTTAGGTCATTTTCTTCTTCATCATCTACATTTGGTTGTTCAAGTCTTGTTGTTGTAGGATCTCTAGATTTTACTGGTGTCGTGTTACTCTTTATGGTGTTGAATGTGTTCTTACCTTGTCTACTCATCTTTTCCTCCAATAGGTGTGGTAGGGGCTGTCTGTGACTCTGGTGATTAATCTTCTAGGTGCCAGTGGATCCAAGGCTCAGTTCCTCAGTCAGTGCTATGGTTCTAGTTACCCCTTGGTCACTCTGTGTTCCTGGAGGTTGTTTGGCACTCCTGGGGTTTGCTCTGCTCCCATGGAGTTTGCTGTCTTAATCCTGCTCTGGTCTAAGCTGCTGGCTCAGACCTGTTTCTGTAAATGTCCCTGATCTGGATCTGCTCCTGCAGAGGTCCCTGGCTTGGGGTGGGTCCTGAAAAGGTCTCTGGCTCTGATCTCAGAGGTCCCATACTCACACCCCAACCTGCAGAGGTTTCTGGTTCCTGCCTACTCCCTTGGAAGTCCCAGATGGACTCCTGGACCCACAGAGGTCCTGACTCAGGCCTACTCCCTCAGAGGTCCCAGACTCATGCCCAGATCTGCAGAGGT
>NC_022030.1:60828858-60852980 GCF_000317375.1 Microtus ochrogaster
CTCAGACCTGCCTCTGCAAATGTCCCTGGTCTTGACCCGCTCCCGCTCCATGGAGCTTACCATCCTAGGCCCACTCCGGCCTAGGTCACTGGCTCCTCAAGCTCCATATTATTAATACATTCACCCATTTCTCCCCTAAAATGCCCAGCCTCAGTGATTACCAATCTGTGCAGCCAGGTCTGGTGGGTGATACCTCCTTTCTCTCCAGGAAGGCTCAGCTCTGTGTTGTGTAAACATCTCAGCCCAGGCCATTGGGCTATAGCTTGGGTGGAGAGCCATATTGCCCTTGCACATTGATGGGATTTGACACTGAAAACTCCCAGCCATCATGTTTAAACCAGAAAAGGAAAATGGGGCAGACAAAGATTGTCAACGGAGAAGGCAGTTCTGAGTTTGACACCCATGTGTCACTTGGCTCTCCCTGACTTCCTCCTAAACTCTTTCTGTGTGTGTATGTGTAGGATGTATGTACACATGTGCATAGTGCATGTCCACATAGAGGCCATAGGAAGATGTCTAGTGTCCTTCTATGTCACTGTACCTTATTGTTATCTGTTCCTTCAGAAAGGACCTGCTCTGTCACTCTGAACCTTATTGTCTTGAGAAAGGACCTCTCACTGAACCTAGAGCTAGGCTGGCTGGAAGTGATTCTCCTAGCTTCCCCCTCCCTGCACCACTTCACAATGCTGGGATTCCAATCTGCATGAGGCTGCGCCTTGATTTTTATGTGGGTGCTGAGATTTGAATTTGGGTCCTTATACTTACGCAGAAACTGCTCTTACCCACTGAGCTATCTTTCAAGCCTCTGAGACAATGGCTATCTGAATATCCCCCTATTGGCTCCAAAGCCAGAAACATGATCTGAAGTGAGAATGAACAGATCAGAGTATGTGGACTAAACATCAATGTTGCTGTGGCAACAGTCGGGGTGGGGGGATGAATACAAAAGAAGACAGGAAGAGGAAGTAGAAGTTGCTCCGACAGACCTGACACTGCATGTGTTTTCTCTAGGGGAGGGAAACCTAGGTCATGTTAAATAGGAGAAAAATGAGATATTGGGAGTTTAAGCAAGTTATTGAGGCCCTTGAAGGTGAGAGGCATTTGTGTCCAAGGCTCCCCCAGCCCTTCACCTGACAGGAGAGCCAGCTACATTGGATGGTTGATGGCCAGCAGTAGCCACGTGAGCTGGGAGTCCCTTGTCCTATGAGAAGAGCAGGTTAGCCCGACCTCAAGTTCATGGAGCCTCAGGTTTACACAACCTATGTCATTACCTGCTGAGATGTGGCTCTGATTCACAGAGAGAACCATATCTTTCCAGAAAGTTCTGTCCACTCCTACTCTTCTCTTTCCAAAGTGGATGGAAATGTGCCCCCAGAGATGATCAAGCCCTAACTGGTGAGCCTATGAATGGTGGTGCCTTCTATGGAGATGAGAAGACCTTGGATCTGAACTCCCAGACTGTCACCCTCAAGAGAAGAGGAGAGGGCACAGGATTACTGCGTAGGGCTGGCTGCTATAGTTTCATTTCTGTTGGGATGAAACACGGATGGTGACCAAAAGTAACTTGGAAGGGCCAGAGATTCATTTGGCTTGCTTTTCTAGATCACAATCCATTACTGAAGGAATGCAGGCAGGAACTGGAGGCAGGAACCACGGAGAATGCTGCTTGCTGGCTTGCTCTCTGGCTCTCTTAGGCTCATGCTCAGCTTTCTTTTTCTTTTTTTTTAAATTTATTTTTAATTTATGTGTATGGCATTTTGACTGTATGTATGACTGTGTGTTACATGCATGCAGTATTCATGGAGGTCAGAAGAGGGTGTTGAAGACCCTGGAACTGGAGTTAAGATCGTTGTTAGCTACCATGAGGATCCTGGGAATCAAGCTCTGAGCCTCTGGAAGAGCAGCCAGTGCTCTTATCCACTTAGCCATCTCTCCAGCCCCTCGGCCTGTTTTCTTAGACAGCCCAGGCTCTTCTGCTTAGGTATTGTAGCCCTCACAGTAGGCTGGGCCCTCTCATATCCACCACCAAACAAGTCAATCCTTTAGAGGCGTGGCTGCAGGCCAGTCTCATCTGGGAAGTCCCTATACCAATCCCCGGGATACTGAGTCACTGTCCTTGGGCTGGAAGTTACATTTTTACCAATGTAGGTCATAGGTCTCTCTCCTACAGGGTGTCCCCAGCTGGCTCCAAGTCTACCTTGGGTCTGTGTGGGGAAATAGCTCTGGGTGAAGCCCTTGGTTTCTGCTGACTCTTCACGTCTTGAAGGCTCCCTAATTCCCCTCGCCTCTTTCCCTCTACCTCCTAGTAGCTCACACACTTGACATAGACCTTTTTGGTACCATTGAATAACTATTTAAAGATCACACCAGGGCACGGGAGAGGGACCATCACCTACGCTTAGACACACAATTAAGAATACAAATTCAATATTGGAAAGCAAAGCTCAAGAAAAAAATATCTTCGAGGAAAAGGTGGATGGCATGTTATGAGAAGGGGCTGGAGTCAGTCTCTGTGGTTGGTCAAGCAGGTGCCTGAGTGAGGAAGGCAGGCCCCGGGAGCCTCACAGAGCACACAGGAGAAGATGGGGGAGCACAGCGAGCTCTTTAGGCTGACAGTTGCAGACCTGAGTAACTCATGAGAGAGTGTTAGGTGTGGAAGTGAGGTCAGTGATAGAAGAGCCATTGGGGGTGGGGAGACCAAAGAGGCTTTCTTCTGGTGACTGAGCGTGGCTTTGGAATGTGACAGGTGCCTGAATGGCCAGTGTGCCTGAGGGACCAAGGCATGAGAATCCTTGGAGTTCAACACATAGCTGGACACTGTAGAGACATGCCAGGCTATTCACTGCTGGGCATGGATTATGTTCCTTTCACGTTGTCATTCTTAGTTCAGGGTCTTTGACTTTATCCCAAGGGTTTAGCTTCACCACAAGAGAAAGACTATAAGGGACACAAAGCAGCCGCCAGCTGCGCTTTGCTTAGTAGGGAAGCTTTGGTGTAACGTCCGTGCTACTACGTGTACTACGGTCCTGTAGCGCCTGTACTATGTGTACTACGGTGCTATGCCTGTGATGTTTTGCAAGTGAGCTGGCAAAGGTCTGGAGATTGACACACACATATACACACAAAGACAGAGACACAGGTCATCCTTGAAACAAGAATGCCCCCTTTATTGTGTTCCAGGGCAGCTTATATAGGGATCCTTAACTAATAGCCATGCCCCAGCCAAACCCACCAGAAACCAGGAATTCCTGAGGGTCTTGGGCTCAGAGCAGCTGCAAACACAGGAAAACAAGTTGTTTTGCTCAGAGCAGTTGCAAGCATAACAAGTTGTTTACAAGAAATTTATGGTCTGGGGTTCCACAGCCCCCAACACTCTGGCTTCTGGAACAGGCATTCACTCAGCCTCCATCAGCAAGTGTCTAGCTGCCTCTCCCTGGGCTGCTGAGCATAGACCACCGCCATGACACACTAGGAGTCACGGGTGACCACCTTATCCCCAGCAAACACTCACTGGCCTCCTGGCTGCAGGTGCGTTCTTCACGAAGGTGGTGGATGTGGGCTCTTCATCTCTGAAGCTTGAGATTTGGGACACGGCTGGCCAGGAGAAGTACCACAGCGTCTGCCACCTCTACTTCAGGGGTGCCAATGCTGCGCTCTTGGTGTATGACATCACTCGCAAGGTAGGGTTACCTTCTGCCTCCTTCCCCAGGCAACTGTACTGTTTCCTGCCTTCTGCAGGGATCAATGGCAAGGAAACAGGACTGGGGCCATGTTTTATGGGAGCTACTATATCTACAAAAAGGGACTATTAAGCCTATACAACTCACCTCATTCAGGAGGTCCTCTTGGCAACCCCTCCCAGGCAAAGTTGGGCTTGGTTGCAGTCTCTCGGCACACCCCTTCTCCTCACAGTACCACCATCTCTGGCTGGTGTGCTGCTGGATGCCAAGAAGCTGCTACAGACCCAGCCCACTGCCATAGGCCATCCATCATGTATCACCAGTGGGTGCAAAACACAGAGCATGCGTGAAGATGACACTGGAGTACTAGACTCACATGTCTGTGTGTGTCCAGCCTGGCCTAGGGTGGGGTGAACCTGCTGCCCCCGAGACTATAACAGGAGCTAGGGAAGTGGGGACTAGTCACAGCGGGTGGGAGGCAGGAAGACATACTGGGAGAAGGTCTCAGATAAAGCCCTGCAGTGGACCCAGAAAGTGTGTGTTAGGCGCAGATCCAGGAGGGTGGAGGGTTGGGTCCCCACATCAGCCTTGATGCTCTAGGTTAGGAGAAAAGTTCCAGTGGATACAGGGCCAAGTCCCCCCACATAGCCTATGAGGGGCTGCAGTTAGGAACTGGCTTGGGGTGAGCACAGTGCCCTCAAACTCTCCTGCACAAAATGGTGTCCAGACGGGAGTTCCTGACCCCAAATGCCCTGTGCCCTGCACATCCCTGGCTCTCTGGTGTGATGCCTGTCCCACAGCCTTCCCCTACCAGGGGCCAGCCCATCCTGGCTGCCCTCCCAGGGGGACAGAGCAGTTCCTTGGCATTGCACTCTGGGAAAAGGCCTCGATGTGGCATCCTACCGGCGAGGGACACCTGCTTTGCTCTTCTGGCTCAGCAAGAACTCCAGCGTGGTTTCTGTTCTGTCTCTTTAGGATTCCTTTCACCAGGCCCAGCAATGGCTGGAGGACCTGGAGAAGGAGTTCCAGCCAGGAGAAGTGGTGGTGATGCTGGTTGGCAACAAAACCGACCTCGGCGAGGAGCGCCAAGTGTCCTTCCAGGTGCCCTATGGTGGCAGGCGGCAGGAGGGAGGCCTTGGCTCTGTGGACTTGAGGGCTTTTGAAACCATCACACACACACACACACACACACACACACACACACACCCTGTGCTTCAGGTACTCATGTACCACCTACATACATACTTACATGCACACCCATGATTCCTTTACTCATACTTCCTAAGCACACACGTTCACACACATGCAGAGCCATGCTGCCTGACACACACGTCATACATGCTGATACCTCCGCATGCAAACCCACAAGCACTCATGTGTGTCGAAATTCAAAAGATCCCACTGTAGTCCCCCCTTCTGGTTGGAGATTCATGTGGGAGGTGTGTGTATACATACGCACCCGGGGAGTGTGTATGTGGGGTGTCTGTGTGAAGGGTGTGTGCACACCTATGTGACCCAGTACAACCAGTCCTTTTTTGGTTGTCTTGAGGCAGGCTTTTATGTGTTCAAGGCTGTCCTGGAACTCAAACTCACGATCCTTCCACCCCAGTTTTCTGAGCGCTGGGATTATTTATATTATATTTATATAATATACATTTATTATATTTATTATTTCTTGTTGTGAGTTAGCCAGGAGGTATCCCTGGAGAGACTCCCATTAAACACTTTTTCCTTCAGGAAGGGAAGGAATTTGCGGAGAGCAAAAGCCTGCTCTTTATGGAAACCTCAGTCAAGCAGAACTACCAGGTGTCTGAGGTCTTTGATACCATTGGTGAGTGATGGCGCGCCATAGGAGGGTGGGAGCTCTCCCATGTGCCTCATCCCCTGAACCATTTTCTGGTGTTTCTGAGGGCTGGGAAGATCATGAGGAGGAGTGGTGGAGTGCTTGGGTTAGGGTTCTGGGGGTGGGGATTCCCTCCCTAGTAAACCCCTGTTTTCTACAGCCCGGGAGTTACTGCAGAGAGCAGGAGACAGGGGGAGCAGCAGCCCACAGGACGGTGAGGCTGTGGTTCTGAACCAGGGACCTGCTGCCAAGCAGCGCCAGTGTTGCGCATGAGTACTGAGCGTGCGGAGGACATCTCAGCCTGTGCCTCAGAGGGTCCTCAGCCCCTCTGTTCCGAGGCAGCAACGAGCAAGGCTGGCAACTCTGTCTATTCATACTCTCCATAAGATGGGTTATGCCTGAGCCCTGGGGGCTCCCAGAAGTTGGCTTCCTTCATAAAAAAAACTGCTTGCCAGAGCTGCTGGGAATGGCCAGTGGTAGGATCCGGTGCAGAATGACTCCCAGAAGATTGCCAGTCCCACTGATATTTCCCAATCCCACCATATTCCTGGATGCCCTGAGCCGGTGTACCTGCGCCACCTAGGCCATCCCATTCCATGGCCTTGTTACCAGAACAGAAGAGTTAAATGAAGCAGAGAAGTGTGAGCTGGAAAGATTCTTTGACTCATGCAATGGGAAGACAGTTGCTTCGTCCTGGGGCAGCTGGTCCCTAACTGGACCACCTTGGTTCTAGGAGTTGCCAAGGGAGAAAGGGGCTGATAAAGAAGGGGGGGCATCCATACTGGGAAAAATGGAGAGATGAGCCCAAGGTGGTGGGTCTCAGAGAGGTGACCCCGGAGAGACAGTCAGGAGTGGTGGGGATGGGTGTGTCCCCCTTCCAGCTGTGAATAGACAGAGCCAGGCATCTATCTAGCGGTGCCAGGACTCTCGAGCCTCCATGGTATTGTCTATGCATCCTTCTCTCTGAATATTAAGGGTCTTGACAATCTGACCACTGCCCAAGGTTGCACTAGGACCCACGGCCTGACAGGTCACACTGTCAGGCTGCACACATTAGTCTGGTTTGTAGGCATTAAACATGGCTAAAACTTGTGGGGCAAGTGTATTGAGGGTGGGCATGGGCATCAGTCTGGGAAAACTGTCTCTCCTGGTGGTGACTATTACTGCATTGAGAGTTTTCATCTTTATAGAGAAACCCAGGTCATTGTCCAGGGAGGAAAGCTCCAGAGGGTCTCTCTCCTGACGCTTGCTATGGCAAGATGGAGGTACTTTAAATGTGGCCATTTAGGGGGCAAAACTGTTTTTTGTTTTGTTTTGTTTTTGAGACAGGATTTCTCTGTGTAACAGCCCTAGCTGACCTGGAACTAGCTCTAAAGACCAGGTTTGGCCTTAAACTCGAAGAGACCCATCTGCCTTTGCCTTCCAGGTGCTGGATTAATAAAAGGCATTTGCCGCCACCATTGCCCCACACAAGGCTGGGTTTTTTTTCTCTTTGCTTCTGGGAGTGTGATGCGCTGTTGAGTCTCAACAATGAGACACTGTTGCTGGATGTGGTGATAGATGCCTCTAATCCCAGTACATGCAAGATTGATGCAGGAGAATGGCCAATTTGTTCTGGGCTGCACAGAGAAACAAACAAAAAACCAGAATGAAACAAACTCCAGAGAACTCCACAGAATGAAATGTTTCCTCACTGAGGAAGGTGGCCCCACTGTGTCCGCTGTAAGCACAAACAGACAAAAGGGAAATCCTCTTTTCCACTTTATGCCAAATTCTCAGCCAAAGTGAGCTCAGGCTGACCAGGAGCTTGGCGGTGCCTGGGCTGTGCCCTCTGCTCTCATCAGCTTTGCCTGGACAGACCAACCCCAGCTTCCTTGTCTGGGGACTGGAGGGAGCCTCCTGGGTCCCCTGCACTCCTGGACGAATCCAGCTTCAGTTCTGGGGCCTGGAAACAACCAGACTTTTTGGTACTGATGTCGTCCCGACCTGACCGGGAGGAAACTGCTGTGACCACTGGGCAGATGTGGGCCAGACATGGAAAGGCTTGTTCTGAGGATCCGTGAGGAAGTGTCAAGTGCTCCTTGGGAGAGTCTCGCCCACTCTTTTCTGCCTGATTTCTAAGGAGGCCTGCTGACGTGGGACTGCTGTTCTGACAGCTAGTGAAGGCGGAGAGTGGCCACATGATGGCGCTCTAATAAGTGAACTAGGGGAAATGAATGTTCTAGCATCCTGGTCTATCCCCAAGGTCTCCATCAGGCAAGCCTATAAGCAAGCATTCCCTCCTAAAGATGATGAGAGGCTTGCCCCAAGACCACTAGGTGGCGCTCCAGTATCACCTAAGGCAATCCTGTTCTGTCCCAAGTGTCTAGAAACTCAGGTGAACCTCCTAAGAGCAAAGTCATTGCTTGAGGACAGAGGAAGAGGGAAAACACCACGGAGATCTGTAGGGTGCCTGTCTGTCTGATGGCTAATCTCTCCTCTCCCTTGACTGATGAATATTGCTCCCTTCAGCACACTCCACCAGAAAGCCCAAGACTGGGCAGGTCTGGTACCATGCAGCTTCCTCGCCTCCTCCTCCACTAGGCAAGTGAAACTCAGTCTGCACCGCAATCACACTGGAGAAATCTCTTACAGTTGAGAGGCAGGACCCCAAGCTCACGGTCAAGGTTAGCATGTCCAGGTGGGACCCAGGACCCCATCAGAGGACCCAGGGCCTTTGGATAGTGGGGCACAGTGTCCAGCTAAGCTGAGGTCCTTTTCTGTGACAGGAAGTGCAGGAGCGTAGCCAGGCACGCCATGAGGGGCACAATCAGCATGGATCGTTTTAAAGAACAGCTCACCAGCTATTTCAGAAGGTCAATGTTATGACTAAAGGTAGTAGACCATAAGATCAGGAACATAGAGAGAGAGAGAGAGAGAGAGAGAGAGAGAGAGAATATGCACAGTTATTCACGTTTCCAGGCTTATATTTCATCTTATTCTTTTTTTAAATATTTTTATGGTTTATTTAACTTTATTTTATGTGCATTGGCGTTTAGTGTCAGATCCCCTGGAACTGATCTTCAGACAGTTGTGAGCTGCCATGTGGGTGCTGGGAATTGAACCCGGGTCCTCTGGAAGAGCAGTCAGTGCTCTTAACCACTGAGCCATCTCTCCAGCCCCATTTCATCTTATTCTTGAGAGAAAAGTGCTGAATTATTTGGGGGCAATGTCTTGGTGTCTGCAGCTCCACACCAAGTATAGGTGAGTCTTAGGACGAGGAGGGGAAGTGGGCAAACAGCATACAGGCGAGCTGACGAGTTCAGGTGGTTGGGATAGTCACTACAGTATCTTTTGGGATTTCCTGTGTGTTTTAAAACTGTTCCAAGACTGGAGAAAACGAATATGCCTCCATTCATCTTTCTGGATAAGGAGCTGGTCTGTTCCTGGAGACTGGCTACGGGAGGCAGTCCTCCAAACATAACAGCCGTTACCATTGCCATAAGAGCAGGGCTGTTACCTGCAGGAAATCTTCAACAAGATCTAGCCTACACAGAAGGAGGGTAGGGAGGGCCAGTAGACCTTCATCTGAGATCCTAGCCACTCCCTGTGCCCCCATCTCAGCTGCTTGCTGTTTTCCCCCAAGTGGTTTTGGAAGATCCTAGAGTATAGCCTGGGTAGAACAGCTTAGATGACAGCCAGATGACCCCCCAGCGGAGGCCCAAGTCAGTCTGTGGGCAGGACGGAACTTTCTGAGCTGGCATGAGGCATCTGCATGGGCCGATGAGGCTGCCAGAAACCACTGGCTCTCCTCTATGCAGGTGAATCTCCTCGCTGCCCCAGCTTCCCCATGGAGTCTCCCTAAGCTTCTGTCCGAGTTCCCCCCCTTTCTAAGGACACCAGCTGTGCTGTGTTGGCACCCATCTTACTCTGACTCAGGTACCCTGAGAAGAGTGGGCGTGTGCTCTGACTCCAAAGTTGTTTGAGGAAGGGCATAGAGACACCCCGTGTGACTTAAAAGGGGCACATAGGATCCAAATGATCAGGGGTCAGGTCTCTGGGATTCTCCTCTGAGCAGGATTGAGGGTGGCATGACCGCATGTGTTAGTGGCTGCTAGCACTCATCAAGCGGCAAGAAACAGAGTATGTTCAGGGTGGTGAGGGACACCACACATCCCTGTGCTGGTGGAGCCAAGTCATGTGTTTGCCCAAACAGCAGATGTAGTACTGACCTTGAACCTAACAGACACCACAGGTTCTGGGTGACGATGGTATGTAGCTTCATGGGCTGTAGCTTTATTTTCCCTGTCCTACAGGGGACCAGGAATGGTGTTCTGGGGACAGGGCTCCTAGGACCATCTCTGTATCTTCTAATTTTTGTAGCAAACCCAAAATAGCTCTAAAGGTCTTAGAAAACGTGGAGAGAAGCATTGTTTTGCCTTTCTTTGGGATCAAGTATCTTACGTACTGTAGTGTGTGGTCCCCCCAGCTTTATGCAGTGTGCAAATCTGAGTATGCGTCCAGGGTATCTTGGGTGGGTGGGAACTTGTGGGAGCAAGTCACCAAGGAAAGGACACCGCATTTCTGGGCATTGGTGTGGCTTTGGGGAATAAGAATTTACAGGAACATGGATATCAACTTAGCTTTCCTTCCCTCAATGCAGGTTATTAGGGGACCAGGTCAGCTCTGGAGGGCCTGGTAGAGAGAGGGCATCTCAGTTGTTTTGGGGGACAGGTCAGAGTTTCTTCTTTCCAAAGAGGCTGCTGGGCTCTGAGTTTCTTTCCTGGTTAACCTCCCATGAGGGAAAACATCTTTGTTCTGACACAGCTACAAGTGTACAGTAAACAAGGCCAGCACTTTTATTAGATTGTAGGGAAAGCAGAGAAAGCAGGGTGGGGGTGGGGTGGGGAGGCTCCGCAGGGAGAGGGAGGGTGGTGTTGGGCCCAGCATCACTGTCTTCAGGTGCTGGGCTCTCATCCATGCTGAGAGAACTTGGCGCCCCCCTCCAACGGGAGGCAGCTTAGCCGGCACCGCAGGCCAGGTACAGTGACATCCCTCAGGGCTGCCCTCCTCCTGCCGAAGCGGCCCACGGGCCTGATCCCACGGCCTGTGTACCAGGCTGGATTGATGTCAGGTGCTGGACAGGAGAGAGTCAGAGCAGCATACGAGATGCATGGCACACAGGTGCAGTGTCCTCCATAGAGAACCCCTAAACTGATGGAAACCTGGGCACCAGGCCATGTTGGCAACCAACCTGATGAGACCGGCCACAGTGTATCTGGGCAGTGGTGTGGCTTTGGGAAATTAATTTAGAGGTATACCAGTAGCGACATCCCCTTCCTGTCCCACTATACCTCCCTTCCCCCACCCCTCCCCGCCAGGTTCTTAAGGGACCCAGTCAAGATGGGTAGGGGCATGTTGAGGAGAGGGAGACAGTACTGTTCTGGGCAGAGGCCCATTCAACAGGATCTTATTACCAAGAGGTCATCCTCCAGCCTGAACACAAGGCAAGGTAACGTTGGCTTAGGAGATAGCCAAGCCCTATACAGGTGCTGGGCACTCAAGGCATCTAGGGAGAGTATGGAGGGGCGGGCAAGAGAGGCTGCTCACCACAAGCACTTACTGCGTGTCTCCATGGAGTGCTGGTGGGCTCGGCTGGAAGCTCCTGGCAGGACCAAGGCTAAGAGCAGCAGGCATAGGAGCCATGCCCTCAGAGATGCCATGCTTCTGGCCTCCTCGATGATGCCCTGGAGATGGGATCTCACAGGAGATGGTATAGCCTAGGGGCAGATGTGTAAGAGTAAGTTGTGTGCACAAAGCTGGGACCTTGGGTTGTGTGTGCAGATGCACATGTGCGTGTGTGTGTGTGTGTGTGTGTGTGTGTGTGTGTGTGGTACATGTATGTGCATGTGAAGTACACAAATGCATGTATTTGGTGCACATAGCTATACTTCTCAGGAGAGATGTATGTGAACTGTGCACAGGTGGCTGTCTTGGGACATTCTTGGGTCTGTCTGTCCATCTGTGTGAGGAGTCGGGAGGTAGACACCCAGATCTTGGTGGGGAACGGGTTTATGGGAAGGGCTGGGGCAGTAGAGGTGGGGGAACAATTTGCTCAAACTCAGAGTTAGATAGGGTTTGGGGGGCGTTGGGACCTCGCTGCCCAATCCTTCTCCACGCGTGGCCCAGGATCTCCTGACACTGAAAGCCAGACAGGCAATGGAGGACACTCAGCACCCTCCATCCCTAGTGACTGCACACCCCACAACCCCACAATAACTCAGGACTTCAGACCTAGTTTGCTGAGGCTTCGGAATGAGTCCATGGCACCTGCCTCTCTACACAGCGCCCTTTTGAGTGGCAGAGGAGAGGGCTACTTCTGTGTATGGGAAGGGGTATCCTGCTGGAGTACCCCTCTTGACCCCACCCCTGGTGTTTTAGATCCCGTTAAAAGATGCTCCAGAGCTTCATCTGAAGGCCCTTTAACTGACCTTGACTTTCCAGCCCCTTCTTGACCACACAGAAAGAGTTGTCCATCAGAGTTCTTTAAAATGCCCACTCCCCCCCTCTTCACAGCACTGCTGGGGTGTCCTACACAGAACAGGGGAGCCCCGACTAGAGAGAATGGAGGTGCTACCATGAACCATGGCAAAAACTACACCCACTCGGTCTAGGTGATGGATGCCCAGAATGCTAGTCGACCCTGGTTCCTGAGCCCCAGGAGCCCCCTTTCTGGAGTACTGTAGATTGTCTGCCCAGTGCACCTACTGGGCTCTGCTTGAGAGGGTGTTCCTCAGTGGGAAGTGTCCCTTGGTGGGATACTTAACCCGCCCTGCACCATGGACAGCCCTTGAGTGTGAGAGTCCCCACGAGGGTGTGTGATCCTGGACCACAGACCGTGGGCAGCTCTCTCTGCTTGGTTCCCACACCTGGCTGCTCAGGAAGCCTGGCAGAGAAAAGCCTGGCAGAGGAGCTGGCAGGCACAGGAACACCTGCCCCTCTAGCACTGCCGAGTTACTCACCTGCTGTCTCTTGAGTGTGGCGACAAGGCTGCCCCGGTGTCAGGGGAGGCCTGCCTGGCTGCTCACCTTTTATAGGCTAGCAAGGAGGCAATGGACGCCCCCGGTTGGTCCCTTCCTTGAGATGGCGTCTTTGCTTATAGCCTGCCGTCCCCAACTGTGACTCCTCCCTCACCAAGACATTTCGTCTTTTTACTTTCCTTTCTTTTTATCTTAAAAAAAAAAAACAACAAACCTCTCATCAGTGGTGTGATTTGTTCCTTCCTGAATTATATAATTTCATTTGGGCCAAGTGGCTTTAAAACACATTAACCTCCCTTCTTCATGCTCGCCTTTGGGCAGACTCCAGACTTACGTGTCCACCCATCCTCTCAATGGGAGGCGGTCATCGAACGGGAAACGCCTGTTCTGAAGGCTCTTCCTCTCTTTTCCTGCCTCACCTGAGCCATGGCTTCCTGGAATGGTGGCCAGAAAGTCCCTCACACCCAGGTGGGTGCTTCCTACTTTGGCTGTCCCCTCAGCTTGCTTGTCCTCAGACGGGGTCTTTAGACACACCTCCTCTACTCCATCCTGAGTCTATGACTTAGAAAATGCCAGGCTTCATTTTCATAAAAACAAAGAGAAGCCTGGTGTTGTGGCATACACCTATAATTCCAGCACTTAGGAACGTGAAGTAGGAGGATGGCTTTGAGTTCAAGACCAGCCTGTCCCAGTAAAACAAAACAAAAAAATTGAAAGTCAAAGAGCAGAAAAGACTACTTTTGTTATAGTTTAAAGGTGGTGTGTGGCAGTACCCTATCTATAATGCCAGCGCTGAGGTAGACGGAGCGGAGATGGAAGGGTCCCAAAGCTCCTTGGCCACTCAGCTTAGCCAAACCAACAAACAACCTCCAGGTTCAGTGACTCAAACAAAGAAAGTGGGGGAATGATTAATGAAGACATCCAGTGTTGGTCTCTGGTCTCTTATACACATGTCTACAGGGGCCCCACATAAATGTATATATACACCCTCACATACAACCTTCTAAAAACCAAGTTTATTTTTGCTGTAAAGGCAATTTACAGGCAAAGAGAAAAAATTAGTGCACTTAAAAAGAGAGAAAAGAGCCCAGGTAATGTGCAAAGGAAGGCCACAGCTTTTACTTTGGGCGTTGCTTTTGGTGAGTTCCCTGTGCCTTCCGGGAGATTCATCCTGCTTACAGGGGCTGAGCCTCATTCCTTTGACCATCATAGCCAGGGATTGTTAAATTACCTGTAGGTTTATGCTGTTGAAAGTGACTATGTAAGATTCCATCATTTAACTTGACCCGTCACCACCATGCCAATAGTTACAGGTTATATGAAGTATCATTTAAGTGCAATAGAGCATTCTTGAAGGAACTCTGCATGAGACAAGACAAAGCAGGAGGACTCTCCAGGGCCATCATTTCCTGGCCACCACCAGACTTGTAGGAAAAGTGTCAGAATGCCACTTCACCCTTTGGGGACTTGGTCAATGCAACATCTGTGTTCTCAAGGCATGGCTGCATCTTCCTGGGAAGAGGGCTCTGGACAGTGGACTCGTTGGGAGATATGGCAGGAGGTGGGTATGGTAAGGAACTCCAGAAGGAGCATGGCATAGCCCAGAGATGAGGGTCACAGGGACCTTGAAATGCTTGTTTGATACCTTGGTTCCATCTGTAGATAGCTTAGGTGTTAACAATGGTGATAGCCCAGCCTCTCACCTTGGTGAGAAGAGCCATGGTAAGGCATGTTCCTGTCTTGGGGGTGGGTCTTATGGGAGATTTCCCTGGATGTGTGCCCAATCCTGGGACCCAAGGGGATGGCTGTGAGACCTTGGGAGTGGGAGTAAGTGTCCTGAATATCATTGTGGGTCTGGGTCTCTCTCTCTCTTGTCCTCTCCTCTCCTCCTCCCTCCCCTGCCCCCGTCTCTCTGTCTGTCTTTCTCTGTGTTTGCATCTAGAATCATGGGTCCTCTTAGCAGAGTAGCTTTATTTATCAAAATAAGGACAGAGTGTGCCTTTGAGAGTCTAAATGGGAGCCAGCAGGCAGGGTCGGGGGGTGCACAACGACCCTGGTCTTGGCCCAGTCTCCTTCTGCTGCAGACTTGATGGCATCAGGCAAAAGGTCTGCAGAATCTAGAGGTGTTTGGGTGGCTGGTGATGCTCCAAAGGCAGATGGCAAAGGGCAGGGGCGGTGTGGCCTGGGCTGCTCTTGCAGGTCTCCACAGGACCCCAGCTGCTGGCCTGGCCTGGGCACCTCAGAGCTGACAAGGGGGTTTCTTTGACCACAGAGAGCAGGCAACTTTCCCCACATCTTATTAACGCGCCATGGATCCCAGGACAGGGGAACCGAACAAGGACTCTTGAAGGAGCTTTGAGTACAGCAGAGAGATTTCTCATCCAGCACAGCCCTGACTCTGGGTAGCAAACACTGAAGACATACATGGTTCTAAAAAACTGCCCCCTGGGGTCTGGGATCGTGAGCTCTGGCTGTCAGACTGGAGGAACCACAGAGCTGTGGCTGAAGGGATCGTGACCCTGGGGCATCAGCTGGAGTTCTGAACAGGTGACAAAGTGAAGCGCAGGGCGTGGGGAGAGGCAAGGCTGTGAGGCTGTGCCCCCACACTCCCTGAAGCTGGATTGCTTGTATCACTGGGCTGCAGGAGAAAGCTCTGTGCTATTCTCCACACTCCGACTCAGATGGATTTCTGCTCCTTGCAGTAAAGGGAGCCCCCTTTGAACAGGACTCCATGGCCAATGTCCTACCTCTTGATCTCCCTCTGGCTTTCAGCAGAACATTGACGACCCCACTGTTTGGGGGTACACTGCAAAGTTTTGAGGTCTTTGAACTCTTGTGCTCTCTAGTGGGTCAGACAGTGTCTCCTCAGTTCACACCTACCTAGAACTTCGGGAAACAGTCATCTGTGGGAATAGGGCCTTTGTGAGTGTATTGACTGAGGTGGGCATACTGGGTAAAGATGGCCCTACAGGCAACAAATGGTGTCCTGACAAGATGGCAGCTGTTCAGAACCATACAAGGCAAGGGGACATGAAGGTGAGGATGGGGGCTGAAGTCAAGGTGTACTGGGATGGCTGCCATCCCAGACGGAGGAAGAGGCACCTATTCCTCAGAACTGCAAATTCCACCGACACCTTGATTGGACTTTCGCCCTTGCACACCCAGGAGGGCACATTTCCTGTGGTCGTGATTGGCTTATTTTGCTAGAAGGCCAGGGGAAATAAACATGGGACTCCTGAGATGTGGGTCTCTGAATGAGGGAAAGTTTCCTCCTTGAAGTTTATTCTCAGGGTACACTAGGATGCTGTGGCTCGGCCTGTGTGTTCTCTGGACTCTGGTACATGTCGCAAGCTGGTAGGAAAGAGGCAGCCCTGGGAGTAGGAGACGGCCTCCCTGTACTGGTGGAAGGGCTGTGAAGAGCTGACTATATAGTCATGAGCAAGACTGACTCTGATGTTCTTGGCTTTGGAAAACCTAAATCCTTGATAAATTCCAAAGCTGTCATTTGCGTGAGCTAGAATCCTATGTTTAAAGCGTGAGCTGTCTAGAAAGTGAGGTCCCTAGATAGTACACCCCAAAAGCCTGTGTTAGAGGCTTGGCTTCGATGTGGCACGGCGGTCGGTGGTTATGGTGGTGGAAACTCTGGGGTGGGGGACAGTGTTGTGGCTCCTGTCTGTGACCCACAAGGATGCTTAAGAACAAGGTCTGTGCCATGGGTGAGGAGCCTAGCCCCGCCCCCTCGTTCACTATCTATAATTGCACACTCTCCCATCACACCTGCTTGTATCTGCCTCTCTCCCTCGCAGTCAGGAATGTGAATACACTCAGGGCCTCCGCGGGACCATCTCTTTCCATCACATCTGTGAATGTGGCTCAACAAAGTCAAGGGACAAGGTTAAAGGGTCATAGCAGAAGGGTATCTGGGTGTTCCTCAGGCAGAAAGGGAAATCTGAAGGGGAATTCCATGAGTTCGTATCTTCCGGGTCAGAGGCTGGCAGGTGGCCTGGTGACAGCCAGAAGTCTGAGAACCTGCTATCGCACAAGAAGATCCACACAGGAAGTTCTTATTTCTCACTGGGATGATGACCACAAGCAGCTGTGAGCATCAAGAAGTTCTGAGCCCGTGGGGATGCGATGGTCATGTGGAGGTGGCAGTGTGGGGCGCTTTGTGGTACTCTCCTGTGCCCATGAACCTCCCCTTCTAGGGCTGCTGGGCCATCACGGGTTTCTGCAAAGCACAAACACACATGTTTATTTAGGTGTGCACATGGCTTCATGGGCAAAGTGTACACACAGATATAAAAAAAACCTCACAGTTATGGGACAGATACAGATGTAACAGAGAAACATACAGATGTAGGTGTTCGCACCGGTGAGGATCTAGACACAAACTTAGATATATGTATGTACACATGCATACACACATGTTGGCACACACAGATATACACACCAGCATATGCACATAGATATAACGTATGCATATACAGAGAGACATGTGACGTAATACAGACACACACATGCCATGTGGGCATGCAAAGACATACATACCAGCATGTACATGACACATGGGTACATACATAGACATAGGTGTGAATGAAGAAAAACACATGCGGGTGTGACTACATATAGATCCAGTCTCAGACATGTGAATGTGCTTGCGTGTTCCTGTTTCTGTTTGTTCATGTGTGCATACACTACTCAGTTGCTTGTGTTTGCTTTGCCCTGGCCTTAGTTGGTCCCTTGCTTTTTTTGTTTGTTCATTTGTTTCTGTCTTTTAAGACAGGGTCTTTTACATACAGAGCCCTGGCTGCCCTGGAACTCACTATGTAGAGCAGGCTGCTTTAGAACTCACAGGCATCCATATGCCTCTGCCTCCTGAGTGCTGGGATTAAAGGCGTGCACCTCCATGCCTGGCTTCCTTTTTTTTTTTTTTTTTTTTTTTTTGCTGTAACTCTGTTTTCGCAGATATGAGTTTCCATCCACTGTGTCCATGGTAAGTATTTGAAAATCTAGAGCTTTTGAAGGCAGGGAACTTAATTTGAAAGCCTATATAAAGATTTAATTGGCAGGCATGCCCTTTAGGGATGATCAGCTCTAGTTATGAGGGTCAGGCAGACTCATTCCTGGCTTCAGTGTGCAGTGTAGGGCATCCCTGCCTTAATGTTTGTGGCAGTGGGCATGCAGACTCCTGCAAGGGTGAGGTTGCCAACCTCATGAATGTCTTTCTACTGTTTCTGCATCTCTACCTTGTGACACTCTGGCTTTTAAACAGGGAGTTCATAATCATGAAAGGCCATCTATGAGCCACGTATCTCCCAGAAGGGCATACACAGTGAGAGAATGGATTGGGGTACTGGCTTCACTCTGTCTTTCTAAGAAGATGAGCTTGCAGGATGTGGCGGGTTCCCTGAGCCCCTATACGGAAGCTTTCTCTGGAGCTTGGCTGCAAGCCTGCATGGCTGCTGCCTCCACTCACTGTGGTTTCTGCCCCTGGTTGCAGTTCTGCCAGAGATGGAGAAGGGAATTTATAGATGCCCTGAGTTATGTTAGTCAGTCACTTTCTGTACATGAGTTTATAGAAAATCTACAGAGTTTACAGGGAACAGTGTGAGCAGAGGATTCTAGGACGCAGAGAAAGGCCTCCAGGTCAAAGCACCTACATGGTGGCAGAAGAAGGGCTGGGGACTTGAGGGCTGCACCCCTCCCATCATGAGATGCCCACATGGACTTGATTAGGATAGGTGCTCGGTGTAAAACTCAGCTAAAACTTGCTTGCTGAGCACACATTAAATTCTCAGTGACAACAAAGAGCTAAATAGTACACAGAGACCTGTCTGATGTGGAATGCCCTTCTGTATGCTGTGAATATGTTTTACTACCATTGGTTAATAAAGAAGCTGATTTGGCCAATAGCCAGGCAGAATAGAGCCAGGCAGGAAATCCAAGCAAAGCATACAGGGAAAAAGAAAGCAGAGTCATAGAGATGCCAGCAGCGGCCGGGGAAGCAAGATGCCATGTAACAAGCTGCAAGCCTCATGGTAAAATATATAGTAATAGAAATGTTTAAGTTGTAAGAGCTAGTTAATAATAAGCCTGAGCTAATAGGTCAAAATATTTGTAATTAATATTAAGCCCCAGAATGGTTATTCGGGGATTGACAGGTGGGAGTAAAACTTCTGGTTACATTTGTCCTTGGAGGAGGTTCCATTTGGCCTGTGCAGCAGGCTGTTGTGAGGAGCCACATGCAGAGGACAATGGCTTAGGCCACCCCTGTGGCTACACATTGAAATATCTTTCCCCAGAAGTCATTAATATTCAGCCTAGATAGTAGGTGGAGTCAGACATACATTTTAGATAAATACTTAGGCTATCCCAAGGAAACTATGGCTTTCCCTAGCATGGGTGACCTACTCCAGGGCTGTGTGCATGCTGACAAGACAGCCTGCCACCAAGCTACACCTTCAGCCCAAGGCAAACTTTGAAGAAAATAATAAATTTGGAACTCAGTCTTCTTGGACAAGGTTTGAAGAATTGAGCCAGGCAGATGTCTGCTCACCCTTGAAACTAGAAGGAAGTTGAGGTGATCCTTGGACAGTGTACTGGGTTGGTGAAATAGGGGTAAGGAGAGATATGGGGGACAAGGGTTGGCATAGCTTGGATGTAAGGTTTCCTTCAAGGTTCATATATTGGAGGTTTGGCCCCAGTGTGATGATGGACCTTGATGGGCGGGGCTTAGTGGGAGCTCTGTAGGTTATAGGGGTCATGCCTTTGGAAAGGATTAAAGACAGCCTCGCTAAAGCACAGGGTGGAGAGATGGCTCAGTGGTTAAGAGCGCTTCCTGCTCTTCCAGACAACCCGAGTTTGGTTCTCAGCACGCACTCACATCTAGGAGGCTCACATTCAGTTGTAACCCCCACTCCAGAGGATCCAATGACCTTTTCTGCTGGTGCCCACACACATGCCACAGACTGGCATACACTCACACAGACACACACCCTCACATAGATACACACTTTTAAAAGTCTGCACCTGGCTCCCATGACTCCAGAATGATCCTCACCCTCCTGTCTGATAAAATGATCTCTCACTGATTCCCAGCCATTACAAGCATCTCCTAAGCAGTGATGCTGTCACTATGGCCTTGAACTCTGCAGAACCGTGAGTCAAGTAGATCTGTTTTCTCTCTAAGTAGCCTGTCTGCCTAGTGTATTTCATTACAGCAAGGAAAATTAGACTAACACAAAGTGCGTTTAGGCCTTGATTAGGGCACTTGTCACTGTCACTGTGAGTTTTTCCGGGATGAGGGCCACAACCTTGTCATCTGACAGGTCACGGAGGAACCACTGGGCACGTTCCTAACTCAGTGCCCAGGCTTAAGGTAGCTCAGTTGTTCCTGTGTCCAGGGCTCGTTTCGCTGAACTGAGGGCCTCAGGGGCCAAATGAGGGTCTTCAGGGACCACCCTCTGTATGCAGCAGCCCTAGCAGGCCTGAGGGCTTGCTGGAGAGCAGCCTTGGAATTTCCGGATTGGCCCCTTTCCAGAGCTGAGCCTGCCCCTTGGGAACTGGGTACTTAGTGATTCTGCCACTCTTTGCTGTATTTGGATACTTGAAAGAAATGTGTTCAGTTCTTGTGCAGATTGATGGTTACCCTCACCTGCCACCCCTTTTTCTCTCTTGATTAAGGCATTAGCAAAACGTGAAGCTACAAGGTCACACGGAGAAAGGAGACATTACCGCAAAGATGTGTCTGGCTGTCCCTCTCTTCCCGTTAGGGTTCCTCTGTGTTAGCGAGCCACGGTACACTGATTTCCGGTCGAAAGAACCACCATCTATGCCTTTGGGAAAAGAGAGAGGAGGTGCTTAATCCACCAAAGACTAATCCAAATGAGTTCTTCTCTACCTCAGACATTGGACAGACATTGACGGCCTCTGTTAGGAGGGTTCACACTGGGACACACTTGGCAAGAAGCACTCAGTGGTTGTGTGGTTGTGTGAATACCAGTTTAGAGGCTTCTACCTCTTTTAAAGAGTCAGGCCCGCTAAGAAAGGAGGCAGGCCAGCAAGAAAAGTGCGGGGCCAGTGACCAGGAGATGGGACCAGCAGGAAAGAAAGGGGCCAGTGAGGAAGGAGGCGGGACCAAATCTTTTAGGTTGCTGGAACTGGAGTTTGTGTCCTTTTCCTCTGTGGCTCTGGAAGAGTAACAGGGACTTAGGACACTTAGGTCAGGGGCACGTTTATCTTCTGCCATGTGGTTTTGTGACAGGACAAGAGACCTGAGGGGTGCTGGGACTCCAATCCACAGAGCAGAAGTCTTTTAGGCCTGTGGCTGCAGAGTTGAGGGCCTTGGCCTCCAGCCTTAACCAACTGCTTGTGTTTAGGTGGGGGGAGTGGACTTTCATGGTTCAGGTGGGAATTTCTTGATTGAAGGAAGTGGGGCTGACTCATAGCACTCTGGAGTCCTGATGGTCTCTCCAGACCTGTTTTCAGTGATGTGCTACACATCAGGCCTGTCTGCCGAGGGGATTTGGGGCTCACCTCTGTCTTCTTGTTGCCCACACTCCTGTGTTTGGAGGATGGCAGAAGCTGCCCTTGAAGATTAAACTGTGGTGCTCTAGAAGCCCCGAAATTTCAACAGCAGCTCCTCATCGTCCCTTCTCTAAGTTAACCCTGACTCTGAGGGCCTGGGGTACCAGCTCTGATCTTCAGGTGAACCAGATGTGTGCTGGGACCTCAGTGGATGCAAAGAGGAGTCTCTTCCTGGGCTCTGCTTCCCATTGGTAGGAGGAAAGGACCCTTCTCTACCATACACTACCAACACCCAGTGTATTATCCAAGTGCATGGGGGGGGGGGGGGAGCACAGACTCGACCCTCTGAAGTCACAGGCCAGAATACACCCTCATCCCTTTGAGTTTCTCAACAAGAATTTCCACAGTGATAGAAAAAGTAACTGGTGCACTTCCATGTTCCCAGGACAAAACTGATGTCCTTGTCTTTACGGAGACTTCAACTTCAAAGTCTTCTAACTGGCTGATATTCTGCATTTTCTATAGGGACTTTTATATTGAAACCATGGAAACACTGGCCCTACCAGTGCTGCCTGTGCTTGCTTAAATCGCTTGGAACACCATGCATGGGCCCTGGGGGGTGGGTACAGGAGCCTTTTTGGATGGCCTAGGGTGGGTTCCATAGATTAGGGAGGAGTGTGCAGAGCCTGGCTGGCTTGTTCCTCCTCTGAGCTCATTTCTCAGTAGCAGCAAAGCAGGAAGGGGAGCAGGTGGCTCTTACCTTGACTGCTGGGGGCATACTTCCTCTTCAGGAGATAGGGCGGTGCTGTCGCCTAGGAGGAAGAGAACATCCCTGGGCATTCCTGAGGTGGAATTGAACTAATTTGGGACTTCTTTTTTTTTTTCTTCTGGTTTTAATTACCAAGGTCACCTGTTTTTTATTCTCTGCCAAATATTCGAGCTCTTAGTATATGCACACTGTCTGCAAATCATGTGCCAGAGCCTACGTGGAAGAGAAGCCAGGGAACTGCCTGCTTTGGGTGGAGGGTTGGAACGACTACAGGGACCTGGGTTTGAATCGCAGTGCTGCTTACTACCACACACTAGAACCCATCCTCTGTGACCGCCACTCTCTTCCTCTGTAACACGTGGAGTCATGCCTGTAAATTGTGTGCCCTGTGTCTGTTGTTCCTCCTCCTTCCTTTCCACGTGTTCCCCTCTCTACAACATGCTAAGAAATCCATTCTCTGTCTGACCTTTTCAGGAGTGGAGAGAGCAAATGGCCCAGTTGCCACAGCAATGTTCCCCAGTGTCAGGAATGCTCCAGTGGGTCTAGCAGCAGGTCCTGTAGGTAGAACTCAGAGCCTGTCTCCTGGGCTTCTTGGGACTCATAGGAACCCATCAATGTCAGGGCCCAGGGCCCAGACATTACCCTGTTGTAATTTCCACACATTTGACCAGGCATCCACCTCCCTGAGTGGGATTCATGTGCCAGTGTCACAGAGTGTCATTGCCCGCCCACCCAGGTTTTGTAACCTAGGTAAAGGGTGGGTAGAAACCAACAGCACTTGGACCTGACAAACTGACGAGTGGCTGGACTTGTTCTGTGATGCTCAGTGAGGACCTGGGCCAGGGTGGGCAGGGCCTGGAGCAGGCCTGGAGACAGCACCCCAATCCTGTTCCTAATATCCCCTAGACACATGGAACTTTCTCCTCCCAGGCCTCTCCTTCACTCACATCCCATCAGAGTGTCTTCCCAGTGCTGGTCTCATCCTTGGGCCATTTACCCATACCGTGGCTCCTGTGTGCTTTCAATTCCCAACCCAGCAACTGCATCTCTCAGACAGGGGACAGATGACAGGCTGCTATACATGATCTGGGTGGCAGAAGAATCCAGAAACACATGTGGCTCTGGCAAGACCCCTACCCAAGACTGATGTGGAGGGATAAACACCCCAGCGACTTTGCCCCAGAGAAGGATAAGTAGGGTGTGACATCCTTGTCCCCAAAGCTGCGTAAAGAACTGAGCCAGGGAGCCTGATGCTTGACAGAAGTTCCATATACCTGTGTTCCCCATCTCTGCACCTTGCTGGGATCTCTGGGATTTCTCCATCAGGTACTACCCTACTCCCCTACCCTCTACCCACTAACCCAGTCTGCGGACTCGCCAGGCATTGCTGAGCTGTTGGGTCTCTCTCCACACCCTCCCCTAGCACTTGCTCTTTGGAGGGAGTTGCCTCAGAAGGCTGTGGTGGACGGTACCTTGGGCACCTTGTCTTGGTCCTCAGGGTCTGCAGAGGGATCCTTTGGGATCCTGTCAAGTTTTTCAGTAACTCGGGGAAGAAAGATCTGGAGACCAAGGAAGAAATGTGTTGTTATCATCTTGTTGAACCATGACATCCAGAGTGGGAGTCAAGCAGGCACGGTGCAGGACAGTGGTCCCTATAGATACTGGTCAAGCATGCTGGGATAGAGTGTAACACCACACCCCCATTTCCATCGGGGTTCTAGACAATGCTTTGGAAGATTGGTTTAATGTATTACATTTGTTCATGCTGCATTTGTTAACCACATAAAAATGTGTTGCTTTTGCCTTAAATAAAATTAACCTGTGCGCAGAGAGCCGTGGCTAGCAACTGGTTGACAGGAAGTGGCAGGGAGGCGTTTAGTGTGGATTTTTTTTTTTAGTTGGGGAAGTGTGGAAGGGAGTGGCTTCTGGGATGCCAGCAGAGAAAGTTAGTCAGTTGCTACTCTGGCTCTCTGAGCTTGCAGGTTTTCAGGCTAGCCTTTGCATCTCAACTAATTTTAGCAGCAGCAGCGTCAGTGTCTGGGGGAACAGAACTCTCCCCAGGCCATGGCCTTAGTAGCCAGGCTGCTAGGAGTTTGAAGCTGTGACAAAAATAAAATTACAAGGCTATGGAGTCAGAAAATTAAGATGTACTTTCCAGCTGGCTTTTTATGCCAACAAGCAGTTTCTTGCCATAGTGGGGACTTGAAGTCACATGGGGGGTACTCACATGTGAAAGTTACCTATCTATCTATCTATCTATCTATCTATCTATCTATCTATCTATC
>NC_022030.1:60853080-60865283 GCF_000317375.1 Microtus ochrogaster
CTATCTATCATCTATCTATCATCTATCTATCTATCTATCTATCTATCTATCTATCTATCTATCATCTATCTATCTATCTATCCATCCATCTATCATCCATCAATCATCTATCAATCATCTGTGCATGTATGTATGTATGTGTGTATGTATGTATGTATTCATCCATCCATCCACCCATCCATCCATCCATCCATCCATCCACCCACCCACCTACCTATCTATCTGGAACAACACATTGACTGGGCAGTAACGATTTAATCCCTATCCCTACCCTAGTGCTACAGGCCATTCTTCATTCTTCTACCCCAGTACCCCCACCATGGCTCTCTCTGTCTGAAGCCTCTGACTGGACTTGGGGAAGGATGTTAGGTTCTGATCACCGGTCTAAGCACAGGGCCAGCGGACCTTCCCTTCAGTAACTCCAACCACGCTCATCTCAAACCGGTCATTGAATCAAGTCTTCCATCACCAAATGAGGTTTGGCCACCCACCCGCTGGGGCTCCACGTCGGGAGCTTTGTATATGAATAGGGTGGGAGGGCACTCTATGTGTAGGGCAGAGAACAACCTTGTGTGTCACCCTCAAATGCTAGCCACCATCTTTTTTCAGATAGGGTCTCTTACTGCCCCATAGCTCCCCAAGTAGACCTGGGTGGCTGACCAGTGAGCCCCAGGGGTCTTCCTGTCGCTGCTTCCCCAACGCTGGGATTGCAAGTGTGTACCAGCACCACCGTGCCTGGCTTTATTATTATTATTTTTTCCGTGTTACAAGTTCTGAGGATTGAACTTGTGGTGCCAAGAGATTTTATATATCTCCTATCTTCCCAGCCAGGGCTTTTACTCCATGGTCCCTGGGAGGTTCTAGGGGACACTGTAAGCTACTGAGGACATCCTGGGGGGGACACAGGCTTGGTGTTCCACACCTCTACCCAACTCACTGGGATGTTTGACTTTCTCCGGGGTTTTCCTGAGGGTTTCACCGTGAGCCCCGCTGCCCTCAGGGCTGCAATCCTGGACTCGATGTCCGAAACCTAGAAAAGAGAGGGACAGAGGACAGGGAGCCAGACAGATGTCACTCAGTGTTCCGTCTCAGATCATAAAGATCAAACTCACAACCATAACCTGGTTGTGGAATTGAACTCGGGGCCTTGCACATGCTAAGCACGGGGTGCACATACCACTGAGCCACACCGCCAGTCACTCCCTCAGTTTACCTCCGTGGTCCCCATCTGCCATCCTCTGGAACTTTTTCTCCACTTCCCCATCCCTGTCTTTGAGTCTTGGGGTTTCACAGTCAGTCCATGAACTCACTAATCAGGACTCCACCTCGGGGCCTTTGCATGTTCTGTCCGCTCTGCCTGTGCTCCGATCCCCTAGAGCATTGGTTCTCAACCTCCCTCATGCCATGTCCCTTAAATATAGTTCCTCATGTTGTGGTGACCTCCAACCATACACTTATTTATTTATATACATACATTTATTTCATCATTACTTCATAACTATAATTCTTGCTGATGTTATGAATCGTAATGTAAATATCTGATATGCAGGAAGTCTGATAATGTGGCCTCCCCAGGGGTCGTGACCCACAGGGGTCGTGACCCACTGCCCTAGCCCTTCTGTGCTGGATTCTCTCCAGTGTCCCTCCACCACCTTCTCTAAGCGTCCTTCCCTGGGCATTCTGGGATAAACCTCCACATTGCCCTCATTACTATGTCATGATGTAATCATTTGTTTTGTTTCCATTTTTTGTTAGGTGTCCACTCCCACAAAGAATCTAAGTTCCACAGAGGCAGGAACCTGGGCTCAGGTCTTCACAGCTGTCCCCTATGTGACCTGCCCATGCCACATTTCAGAAGGGAGCCCTTGGAGAAAAGGCCTGGGCCTATCACACCTCCCTTCCTTGGGCTCTCTCAACCATTTGCTGATGAGGGCAGGGGCCCTGGATGTCCCCATAGCTTAGTTACAGGCCTTCTTTCTTTACCGGACTCCAGGGGGAGGACACTGCAGTCTGCAGCTATCCCTGGAAGACCTGTACACGCTGGCTTGGCCTGGACCTGTGCACTGTTGATGTCACTCGCCCAAACCCGAGCCTTACAATAACCGCTCAGGCTCACAAGAACCATCTGCCAAGTTCAGGTGTGAGCCCTGCTGTCCTAACCTCTCAACCTGGGTCTAGGTTCTGCTCGTAGGCTGGGGGATGGTGACAATATGTATCTTTCTTATGGCTGAAAAGCTTGCCTGCATTCCCCGGGTTGAGCAAGGAGCAGCAAGGTGGGAAGAAGCCCTCTGCCTATTCCTGACGGCCAGGGAGGCCTCTGTGAGCCCGCAGGTGTGCTGCTGACTTCTCCCACCTCTGCTTGGGTCCCATCACCAGGACATCGTCATCCTTGGGGAAATTTTGTTCAGGGGATGTGAGGCTACCTCGCTCTCGGATTGTTGAACTTCAGAGGCTGCCATGGCCACCCTGTCCTCCATCTCTGACAGCTCCTCGTCTGTGCTCTTTGTAGTCCGAGTAGGGTTCCCAGGCCCCTGAAGGTTCCTTCCCTGTGTCTCCATGTGCCCCACGTCTGTGCACACCTAGGGTCAAGAAGGGTGACACTGGTCATCCATGAAGCAGATCACAGGCTGCTGCCTCACTTTTGAGCCTCCCCCCGCCTTCACCCGTGTGGTCTTATCAAGTCCCCTTTCATCCGTGTGGTCTTATAAAGTCCCCCGAAGCCTGTAGTAGCTAGTTAGCCGCCATCCCTGAAAGGGTGGATGGCTACCTGGGACTGTCACTCTTGCTCTGCCTTTTGCCTGGGACCGAGAGGCCTTACCTCTGGGGACACTGCATGGAGGGTGCCACTTGACTTAGTCTCATCTTCTGACGAGGTGCCAGGATCACTGATGTTTCTGGTCAGCTCCTCCAGCCTCCTGCGGAGAGTCTCCTCCTCTGTGTCTGCACTGGGGTGTGAGTCCGCAGCTGGTTCCTGGCAGGGCCAGGCAAGGGTCTCAGAGGCAGCTTGGGGAGGTGGGCTAGCCTGAGAAGACTCCAGCACCCATTACCATTTAAGGGCCACCCTTTGCCCTGCTCCCTCATCACCCCAAATGTTCACCTGGATAAAATAGGCACATACAATTTATTCTCGCCATTACAATGCTCAGCTCTTCATCATGGCATCCGGCACTGCCTTCTTCCCCCCAGAACTTTCCCCTCTTGCTATACTGAGCCTGCACCCACACCGAACACTCACTCCCCATCCTTCCCCGGTCCTAGGCGTCCATTACGTTCCTGTCTGTCTTCCTGAGTCTGACTTGCTGGGCTCCTCGTATGAGCAGTATCGCATGGTCTGCTCTCTGGGGGAGCTCATTTCATGGAGCCTAAGACCTCCAGGCTGACCCATGTTGTGGTACAGGGCAGAACACATCTCTCTTTTAAGGACGACCCATCAGACCATAGGGTTTGGACACGACACTGAGCTTTCCTTGGGGGATGTGCTCATACGTGGAGGGTAGCTCCGCCCTACACTGCTCCCTATTCCCACTGAGCCTGCAGCTCTTCCATTTGTTTCCAGCTCTGGTCCTACGTCCATGGACCTAAATTACAGCCCTGGGCATTTGGCTATGGCTCATGGGGCTGGGGACAAGGGTCTCTTTGGTTCTCTGCATTCTCCCTTTGTGAGACTGAGGTGTGCCACAATGGGGATCTCTCAACACTACTTAGATATTCTGTGTTCCTGTAGCACTTTGGCGGGGGGGGGGGTCTATCCTGGACTCGCATAGCAACAAGGACCCTCACATTTTCCAGTTATTGTGAGTTCAGGGACAAGGTGGAGGTGTCACACCTTATCTTCATGTTACTTTTGCAACCCCCCCCCCCAGGCCAACATCAAGTTGCAGAATGTTGCTGTCAGAAGAAAGAGAAGGTGGCAGTGTGTGGTGACTGTTAGCGACACCGTCCTTCATAAGCGAGTCTTCTTGAGTGCACATCAAAGGAGGCAGCCTGCGTGGGACCCCATCTCTTTGTCTTGATGAGATTTTAAGGACCTAGAATATCTATTTGCTCTGACTGGTTAAAAAAAAAAAGTCCAAGAAAGTCCACATGTGTGTCTCAGGCTGGCTTTGGAGCCTAGACAGTGGCCATTTCTTTGCTGCTTGAAGTTACTCTCCACTGTGATGTCCTTCAGCCACAGTTCCTATAAGAGGCATTATGACTTCAAGAGAAGTTGGGTCAGGAAGGGACTGGCAAAGAGCTACCAAGAATGACATAACCACTACCAGCTGGCTTTGACTTAGGGATGGGGAAGAGGTGTGAGAATCATGAGTCTCTCCAGTGAGGTAGTGCAGGCTGGGGATGCTGGTCCAGCTTCAGCACCCGAGGTGTCTACAGCTGGATGAAGATTCATCTCACAGGAGTTTATGTGATAACTACCCATACTGTATCACCTTGTGATCAGACTTGGGCTGCTTCACGTGCGTGGGCTATGCAGGAAACCTCATTTATCCATCCTTGGAGCACTGTGCACCAACCAAGCAAGATCTCTGAGACACTTCCCCAAAGTGGACTTTAACCTCCCTTAAGGGGAGGCTGTGAGCCGATCTCACACAGCCTAGGGTATTGTTACCTGGGCCGAGGGTGGCAGGACCACATTCTCCAGGTGGCCCAGCAGGTGCTCCACAGCTGACATGCGCTTGTTCAACTCCAAAATCTGCATCAGAGGAAGAGAGGAACAGTGGTCCGGTTATAGCGGAGGACCTCCTTGCAATTCCCACCAGCACAGGGGTCTTCCTCCTCATCCCAAGTCTGGCTAGGACACAGCCCTGGAGGTTAACTGTGAAATAAGGCTTTTCTGACACCAAGGGTGTTGGAACTGAGAGAGGAGGTGACCGGGGTGTGAGGACCACGTAGGAGAGATGAGCAACCCAACTAGACCTCAAGGCAGCTGAAAGAGGTGGCCGTGTCTGTCATTGGGCAGCTCTTGTCACTGTCCTGGCTGATTAGCGCAGGAAGATGTGCGTTAAGCTGGACACGGTGACCAAAGTCATTAGGTCACTTGTGACCCAAAGCACAGCTTCCTAATCTCTTTGAGTCACCAGACTCTTGAGTCAGCTAGTCTATTAGCTCTCAGACAGAGCCCAGAAAATCAATTCCTCTTCGCTCTGCTTCCTCACGGGCGGCCTCTCTGTCCCGCATTATCTCATTTACCGCTCGCCTGGCCTCATGAGAGGGAAATGACACGCACAGGGGTGGGGAGCTGCCATTGTTGGCGGGTAATTACCATGGCACTGAGGACTTGCAGTGGGGGAAGACCGCTCACTGGAAATGTCAACGCAAATGTATGTGAGCCCCGTGCCCGTGCTTGCCCTCTGCGGGCATGGCTGAAGGTTCACATGGTGTTTGTTGTGTTGACAACGATCGATATCCTCAGTGGGCTGTCAGCATGTAGCCTTTGTCTACTGACCCAGGAAGCACAGGTGGGGACTTGGAAAGAGGAAAAAGTGCCAAGACTCTCACTGCGAATGCCACATAGGGTGAGTAAGAAAGCAAGCCACTAAGGAGGCTGGGAAGCTGGAACTGGCGAAGAAGGCAGAGGCTCAGAGGGGCCAGCAAAATAACAGACAGGGCAGTTGGCTCAGAGGGCT
Organism: Microtus ochrogaster; assembly: GCF_000317375.1. NCBI lineage: Eukaryota > Metazoa > Chordata > Mammalia > Rodentia > Cricetidae > Microtus > Microtus ochrogaster. The sequence continues at coordinate 60,858,705 of NC_022030.1, forward strand.
CAGCGGTGGCTTTCTGATGAGGCCCTGGCTGTAGCTAGGCTTTGTGGAGAAGTGGGGATCACCAGGCCTGTGAGATACAAAAGGAACTCAGGCAACTCCAACTTCAGCCTGGTGGCTGGAGCCTCTGGAACTTTGCAGACAAACCCACCACAAAAAGGGTCTCATAAGGGACCAGGGTTTCAAGTAGAACTGGAGTCTCCCATTTTGCCAAGATGGAGGCAAGCACAGGATGAAGATGAGCAGCCTCACTTTCTCTGTGGAAAATAAAAGGTCTGGGTGTGGCAGAGACACTAACCCAGCACTTGAGAGGCTGAGGCAGGAGGATGGCAAACTTATGACCAGTTTGAGCTACAAAGAGATAGATTGCCTCACAAATCCATGGGCTGGGCTGTGTGTGACTCAGTATCAGAGAGTTCACTCGAGGCCTGGGGTTCCATCTCCAGCCTGAGGTCGAGATTTCTCCCAGTCTCTCACGTCAGAATTCCCCCCTCTACCCATTTCCTGTGTGTGTGACCTTCATAGAAGGTTAAATAAGTCCTGCTCGGGCTCAGAACCCTGGACTCGGCCTTTGAAATGCGGATGTCACCATCCCCTGCAGGAACCATTTCCTTGCTTGAACACTGAAACCTATCTTTTGTCTTAAAGGCAGGGGACACAGGTTCTTCTCTGGCCAAATCAACATTATATGGCTGTCTTTTGGGGACTCTGATTTCAATCTTGGTGACTATATAATCAAAATTAACTACAATTCTGTGCATTATCACGGAAGAGCCAGGTGGCAACTATATTTTAATTTCTTCTTAGAGATGGAGTCTGGATATGTAGTCTAGGCCATATTCATCTACCTCGGTGTTTTAACTCATTTGACTAGCTACCATGCATGGCTTTTCCTTCCTTCCTTCCTTCCTTCCTTCCTTCCTTCCTTCCTTCCTTCCTTCCTTCCTTCTAACATTTTGAGGAACTGGAATACTTTGTCAACTTTACATTATATAAATCTACCTCAATAAAGTATGTATGTATGTATGTATGTATGTATGTATGTATGTATGTATGTATGTGTGTATATATTGACATATTCCTACAATATAGGCAATTTTATGTCTAAAAGTACAGAAAGCTTCAGCTGCTCTAAAGTAACTTGGTGTGAAAGAGAAAAAAAAATCCATCCAGAGAAACACAAAGGTGGAATTCTCTCAAACCCCACTACCTGCGTGTCAGGCATAGCTCGGGCCCTCCTCTTGGAATGCTGGGAAGCTGCCCTGGGATCCTGGAGACTGTCTTCGTCAGAGGTGTCCACGTCAGCCAGGTACTGGGAGGGGAGCTGTTTGCTTTTGACATCATCTATCCCTTTGGAGAAAGGAGAGGTTTGAGCTGAGTGAAGGATCACGAGCCCGGGAACACATTTGCCCCTTGCTTGTGTCTGGTGCTCGGCAGGTCCCACCCTGAGCTATGAATCCTGCCCAGGAACCGCCTGATGACACTGCAGTCCCTCCAATGCAGCCTGGGAGACCCTGTGCCAAGGATACCCCAAACCCAGCCCATACTCTGACTCCCTGTGAGATCACACTTGTCATCACTAATTTAGTGTCTGTTTGGCAACACACGTGACCATCTCATTTAGTCCCTACAACTTCAGGGTGAGCTAGAAATCACTGCTTTTCCTAGCAATGACAATGAGGGGCAGGGAAGCCATGTGACCTGGTGGCATACCATATCATCATGTCCCTGATCTTGGGGACAGTCTGCTCCATCAAGAGAAGAGCCGGCCATTCCCTGACACTCCTTTCTCCCCATCTCCACTCTGATATCCTCTCACTCCCTATCTAGGAGATGCTGTGTGGGAAGTCTTGTGTGAGGACCAATGAATGTTGCTGTCTGGGTTCCACTCTCAGAACCTCCCAAGCACAAGGGCCTTTGCTCGGCATTGCTGGGTCTTCTGCTCCTGCTTGCCTCTTCCACATGTTTCAGGGTCATGCCGTCATGGGAAGAAATATAGAGTCTTATCCCTGGACAGGCTTATTCACTCATAGTTTTGGGAACAAGTAGAAGCCCATTTCCATCCCCAGGACCCTAATCCTTGTGGGGAACATGAGGTAACAGTCTCTAAGGACCAACAAGGAGGCAGGAACAGACAGGTCTCCCTGCAGCAGCTACATGCGTGCGGTCGGGAGGCACGCTGCAGCTGTGACCTCATTAACTCTAACTTAATCCGCATCTAAACTGCTGAACCCGGCACACCAGCACCCTTGGGCGCAAGAAGAGGCATCCTCAGGGATTCCACTTGGAAGGCTAAACGGTCTGATAAAAATCTAACAGAACCTGAACCGGTTTCCTTCTCTGGCTCTTTGTCTCCTGATGAGCGGGACCTGCTCTGCTGATCTCCCAGTGTAGCTTTGGATTTGGTGGAACTGTAGCCTTTTTGAGGAAATTGACATGTCCCTACCCCGTATCAGTGGCAGCAGACTGCAAATGGCTTAACGTCTTTCTTGTTATTTCTAGACATCACAGGGAAGCCCTGAGCCAGGCAGAAAAAAGTCCATGAGGTTTTGCAGGACAATTATCCTGAAAGAACTGGCCAGTCTGTCTATGTAAATTAGGGAGAGGGGCTGGCTTCTTAGGGACTCCTACCCCCAGAAAAGAAGTTGGCTAGAGTACCTACCAGGCATAGCTGTGGCCCCTAGGGTCCTCTTGCAGGATGCTCCAGGCGGGTCCAGCTCCGTGTGAGCATCCTCTCTGGAGAGCAAGGAGCTATATGGCTGCTCTTCTGAACTGAGGTGACACCCCAAAGGCCCTGCCTCAGTATTCTCCAGGCCCTCAGGCTCCAGGGAGGTGGTGTCCTCAGAGTAAGGCTCACCTGAGAGGGACTGAATGCATGGGTTGTCAGCTTTGGCTGCTCCGATGGTACTGACTGAACACTAGACAGCCATCTGCTCTGGCAGGGTGCTCTTTGGTTCTATTTCCAGTCACTGTGCCAAGAGTATTTACCGCCCTTCTGCTTCATGTCTGTGACACCAGGGTTCCCCAGGACACCGGGCCCAGGCATCAGACAGGAGACAGAAGCATTTCTGAGTAGCCAGGGGCTACTCAGAAAACATTCATGCCAAGATTTTACTTCTTTCTTCAGAGAGAGGACATGGTTACTGTGTCTACTGTAGCAGCCCTTGATGGCCAGAGGGTCAAAGGGTGGAGGTGAGGTTTCCTGAGCAGACTGCCCCTAGGCTGAGGGGGTCTTCGTGGTGCCACTATCCTCAAGGGATCTATGTATTGAGGGCTCCCAGAAGTCACTGACCCAGCATCTCTATAGTTTGACCTTGGCTGGTGGAGTGATATGAGTTCTGGGGGAGGGGGAGTTGGAGGAGCGGGGTCTATGGCCCAATGTTCCCTTAAAGGTTGGCTTCTGTGACCCCAGTGTTCCCTTAGGGACTGGCTTCTGTGACCCCAGTGTTCCCTTAGGGACTGGCTTCTGTGGCCCCAGCATTCCCTTAGGGGCTGATTTCTGTAACCCAGTGTTCCCTTAGGGGCTGGCTTCTGTGACCCCAGTGTTCCCTTAGGGGCTGGCTCCTGTGATCCCAGTGTTCCCTTAGAGGCTGACTTTTGTGACCCCAGTGTTCTCTTAGGGGCTGGCTTCTGTGACCCCTGCTCTTTACCCTCTCCTTCCATGAGGGTCAGAAGGCTCAACCCTACCTAGTTCAGTCCATCACTGCCCGAGCCCGGGAGCTGCTGGGGGGTTCACAACATAACCTGACCTGCCTGGCCTTGTCCTCACAACTCTTTTTACTGCTTATCTGGACGTTCCGTGATGCCAGGCGTGGACTCTCATCTCAAAACCAACCCCAAAAGGCCGAGATTATCAGCATCAGCCTTCTTCCAAAATGAGCAGATAAGGCATCAAAGACTTTCCAAGGACCAAGGTCACATGGCTACTGAGCAGCATTGCGGTAAGAGCATTTGCCTTCACTCTCAAGATCAGCCTCGTCTGACAATGAAGTGCATGGTGTCCCGGCCAGGCACGGGTGCAGCTCAATGCAGGGTCCTGTCTGGTTCCTTAGCGGATGCCAATGTCCATTCTGCCTTTCCAAGTCTTTATTTCTAGGCCGAGCACCAATCCTCACATCCCAGGCCCCCGACTCACCCACCTGGCCTTAGTTCCTGCCTGCCCCAACCTCTCCAAGTGTTTTCTCAGTATCCTGAGATGCTGGCCTTGGGAGATGTGAAGTTTCCGAGTCCTGTTCTCCCACATCCCATCTCCAGTTGTCTCCCGGTCGAGAGTTTCATGTGACCTACTGATTATAGGACACTGTGTCCCCAGGTACAATCCCAACTAAGGCCCAAGCACCTGCTTCCTAAGAGGAATGGGGGTGGGTGGGCAGATACCAGAGCGCACCGACCTGCAGGCTGTGTTCTGACTCAGGGACAGAGGACAGGCCCAGGGTATGGCTGCAAGGCTGCATGGAGTGTTCCGAGTCTTCCTCAAAGTCCAAGTCACTGAAGGAGAGCAGGCGCTTTTTCTTCTCGAGGGAAGATAAGCAAGACCGGTCAAACCCCCAGCCCCTTACTCAGTCTCCAGACAGTCGGCAGCCTCCCCCGAGGATACCCACCTTAGACTAGAAACTGAGCCCCAAAGCAGCCCTTAGGTCAAAGGTGGCCCAGGAGCCCATGGTATCTTTCCCATCAGAAGCGACACTGTACCCTGGGGCCTAGTTGTGGGGTAAGGAAAGTGAGTTCTTGGCTGGCCAGGTGCTCCTAGGGTTGGGGCTGTGGCAGTGCTGAAGGTAGTCCACACAGAAGGCATCCTGGGACTTCAGGTATATGTAGCTCACTGACTATGGGTGGAGGGAGGTGACCGCTCTGTCTGTCTGTCTGTCTGTCTGTCTGTGTATCTATGTATCTATGATCTCTCTATGTATCTATGTATCTATCTATGTATATCTATGTATCTGTCTATCTATCGATCTATCTATCTATGTATCTGTCTGTCTGTCTGTCTGTGTATCTATATATGTATGTATGTATGTATGTATGTATGTATGTATGTATCTATCTATCTATCTATCTATTTATCTATCTATCATCTATCTGAGCATTTTTTTTACAACTGCTACCACCCCTTGGTACAATTACTCTGACCCCTTAAATGTGTGCTTTATTGTAGAATGGTCTAGACACTGTCTGGGTTGTATTCCATGAGCTCAGCAAATGGTATGAATCGGATCTTGTGCAAAAGATGACTGAGTGTCTCCGGATCTTTTCTCAGATCTGATTCTAGCGTGCTGGCACCTTCGAAGGGTTCAAGGCCAAGTTCACACTCTCCAGTCCACGTCCTTCTCCCTCTGACTCACCATTGCCATTCTGTCCCCAAACCAAGGCACCACCTGACCTGTCTCTACCACTAAAACTAATTTAAAAGATGAACAAGAAGAGAAACAACCACTTCTAAAGACAACTTCCATGATCTGGAAGGTGTGAGGGCCGCTACCATGCAGGTCCCTTGAGCTATCTGGACACAGGTCTGTCCTGTACACTCTTTGTCATGGCACCTGGGTGCCCCAGAACTCCAGTCAGGCCAGGCCCGGCAGTGGGGTTTGTCCATCTGTACCTTGGAGGGTGCAGAAGTTCCCAGGTAGGTATGGGATAGGGGTAGGGAGAAATGCAGGAGCCTGCGGTATGGGCTCCTTAGGAGGAAGTGTTGGGGAGCTGGGAGGCATAGGGATGGGAGGCAGAGGTATGGCCTTTGGGAAGAGAAACAGTGCCTGGGGAGGACTTACTTTGGTGTTGAGGGGCTGGACCTGGGCCTCCGCATCCAGGTCTCCATCCTCATCCGTCTGCTCACTGTCTCCACTCCCTTCCTCCAAGCTTGGATCAGATCCACCTGCAATAAAGAGGTGCATGGCTCCACCCTTGGAGGGCTGGACAGGGAGACCACTTAACTGTCTCTCCATCCATCCAGCCATTTTCCCACTCGCCTGCCAACCACCCACCTGCCCATCTGTGGTGCTTTGAATGGCAATGGCCCCCATAAGCTCATCTATTTGAACACTTTTCTCTAGTGGATGGAACTGTTTGGGAAGGATGAGGAGGCATGGCCTAAATGGAGGAGGTGTGTCACTGGGGGTTGAGCTTTGAAATTTCAAAAGACTGGTACCATTCCTAGCTACCCTTTCTCTGCCTCGTGGTGTATCTCAAGATGTGAGTTCTCTCCTATTGCTCTAGTGACAAGGCTGCCACCTGCCTGTCATGATCTCCACCATGATGGTCATAGACCCTAAACCTCTGAAACCATAATCCCCAAATAAACTCTTCACAGCAATAGAAAAGTAACTAAGACACCCTCCCTCTTTCCATCCCTCCCTCCCACTCTTCTTTCTTCTATTTATGTATCCACCTATGGATCTACCAGCCAAGCACCTGGTTACCACTATATACCTGCCCATCTTTCTTAACTTTCCTTGTATCTACCTTCTGATCATCCATCAATCCATCCATCCATACATACATACATACATACATAAATCTATCCATCCATCTGTCCATCCATCATCCATCCATCCATCCATCCATCCATCCATCCATCCATCCATC
>NC_022030.1:60865383-60875890 GCF_000317375.1 Microtus ochrogaster
CATCCATCCATCCATCCATCCATCCATCTATCCATCCATCCATAAATCCATCCATCCATCCATCCATCCATCCATCCATCCATCCATCCATCCATAAATCCATCCATCCACCCATCCATCCATCCATCCATCCATCCATCCATCCATCCATCCATCCATCCATCCAAAAACACTGTCTTCTTCATTTCCACAGCAGGATACTGTTCTAAGGTGAGCCAGGCCTCAGATGGCTCTGGTTCCTCAGGATGTGACCTTGGTCAGTGTACCCCACTTTCATCCCTCATCCTGCCTGTGACTCTGCTGCCTACGAACAGCCACCTGGGAAAGTGCTGGAGGGACACAGGGGGCCCTCTTCCTGCCCTGTACTTTTGGGCTCCTGGGTCGTGGGTCTGGGAGGCTCTCAGGTGGATTTTTCTCCTTCCCTCTACCACCCATGCCTGCTCAGTCTGAGCCTGAACCTGTTGGGAGCATGGTGGGCAGAACCTCCTTTGCAGGGTGGCAGAATGGGAGGGGTCGGTGTCAGCAGAAACAGGCTGTGGAGGCAATGGCTGACTTCCTGGGTGACAGCAAAAGCTAAGCACCCCTCCCCAGCCTTCAGGATCCTTCCAGATACGACTTCTGACTTCTCTCTACACTGAGGACACAGGTCCGAGCTGCACCTATCTGATCAAACATATTAAACAAGTCTGAAGGGTTTCCCACATTCCTGCCACAGACCAGGGACGTCCTGACCTCACTTGCCTGGGAGAAAAAAAAAAAGACAAAAAAGAAGACAGCTGAAGCCCCACTATTGACAGCAAGTAAATCCTGCTGTCTGCCGGGAAAACCTGCATGCAAACATAGGGCTTTGATAAGGAGGGGATGCTGGGTACCTAGCAACAGGCGAGAGCCCATTCCTTTTCTGCACGAAGGCTGCTTTATGAAGAGCCCATGAAGCCCTGCCTGGAAACAGGCCTTGCTCAGAGGGTCTGCAATGACACAATTCATGCCCAGGCTGAGTCAGCTCAGAACAGTAACTTTGCTCTTTTGGTTGTTTTTATTTTCTTTTAAGAAAGTCCCCTCTGGGAGGTGATGGCTTAGTGGCCAAAAGCACAGACTGTTTATGCAGAGGATCTGGGTTCGATTCCCAACACCCACACTGGGTGGTGGTGGTGGTGGTGGTGTCCATACACACCTGTAACTCTAGATCCAGGTTCTTTCATGAACTTCTCTAACATGTATGGTCCTGCGCTTACATGTACATATCACACACACACACACACACACACACACACACACAGATTAATTTTAATAAATATTTAAAGAATAAAATAGCGTTAAGTGCGAGCTCCTTTCTTCTGCTGTGTCTTGACTTGCTCTGTTTACAGGAGCCCAGCAGGGGAGAATAAAGCTTTGGGACCTAGCGGCTTGTGAGGAAGTGCCGCTACGTTGTTTTTGGTCCCACAGCGCTACCTGCTGGTCTTCATGGAGACAGTTTTGAGAGTGGCCGATTATCGCAGGCAGTAAGTGTTAATTCCCACAACTTTCTAGATGGCTAAAGGGAAACTCTGTCAACTTCTAAGTGACAGACGGCTGACACCCTGGCTACGAATCCTCAACATAGTGTAAAATTTTAGAAAAAAAGAAAAAACCACTGACTTCAAATATTGGGGATGTTTATAGCAAACTGGAACTCTCAGGGGGCTGGAACGAGACTGAGGGCTCCAGAGATCTGTGCCACACAGAAGCCAACCAACCACAGTGGAACAGTTCTTCAACATTAAAGGATGTCTGGAACAGCCCCAGGCAGAGTCCTCCCCTTACCGCCACCCTGCAGCCGCCCACAGAGAGACCGGATCACTTTGGCACTCCCGAAGTGCTTGAACCGAGCTCTCAGGTGCTGGTAGTACCACTCCAGGGAGCCGATCTTCACGACTCTGCGGGGAGATGAGCGCGGGTCTGAGGCAGTGTCTTCCCCAGCCAGCCCCACCCAAAGGGACACAGCAGGCTTAGAAGCCATTAGGGATGTTCTGCCTCCGGGGCTCACCTGGCCAAGTGGCAGGGGTCGCAGAGCCAGCCCTGCTCTTCTGGGTGGGCGTGGCTGCAGTTTTTGCAGACATAGAGGCTGCACTCTAGACACTGTCTTCTGCTGTTCACGAGGAGCCGGTAGGGCTGCAGGCAGCGGGCACAGTGGGTCTCATTCAGATGGGCTGTGTCAGACAGCAGCTCCCTCTTCGAGCTCTCCTTTTGTATCTTGCCCTTCAGTCCCCTGGGAAGAGTGTAGGACCAAGAAAAACATCAGATGGCTGCTTCTACATGAGGTGGCTGAGTGTAGGCAGTGTGAATATGTGCCCGCAAGCACGGCACTTCCTTGTGCATGAGTGTGGCCCAAAATGATGGAAGGCAATATCGGGCATCTTGGCCATCAGCAGAACGCCAGTTTGCCCTCTTTCTGGAGGGGATGAACAGGTCAGGCTTAATCATATCCAATTTTGGTAGGCTAGAGTTGAAACCTATGATTGTTACAGAATGGTACTGCCCTTTAGCGTTGCTGTGGCATTTACAATTGTGCCCTGTGCCTTCTCTTGTGGGTCAGAGACTCCCGAGGCAAGGCTCAGTGACATTTCCTCAGCAGGTGGCTTTGGACGTCTTCCACCACGCACCAAGTCAAGGCCCAGGATTGCCCTTACAGAACCTGACCTAGGTGTTTGGCTTGGAGTGTCTCCAGACAGGAATCACCCAGCACCCGGAAGTCCCAGGAGAAACCTGTTCTTCGAGACCATCTGGTTTAAAATAACACTGCTTCCTGGCGAGTCTGCCAAGTGGAACCAGCTGCAACTGACTGGAAAATGTACCCCAGATCCTAATGAATGCACCCCCTTTGTCCTGAGTTTCCCAGAATGCCTGCCAAGCACAACATTTTTAGTTTTAGATAGGATAACGGTAATCTGTTCCGAGTGAGAAAACTTAGCAAGGCACAGGGACCACTGTCTCCTGAGGACTCTGAAGTCTTCCATGTCCGTGGGGACATTCCAGCATGGGAGGATTGAGGGTGCTGGGAGGGTACACCTGGTTGGAATGGCACTGCTTTACTTTTATGGCCAACAAGAAAAAAAAGGGTGTATATAGGAGAGAGAGAGAGAACATGATTTTAAATATTGTATTGTTTTTATACATTTTTATTCAGACTACAAAGCATTGGGCTTTCTCACACATGTGTCATTCTGCACTGTTCCCAGCTATCTCCCTCCCCACCCCTCCCCCAAGCTGGTTCCTTTTCCTCTCCTAGTTAGTTCCTACTTAAACTTTCCTTTTGTGTGGAATCCATTACCTTCTCTATTTCCCACCTCCTTCCTCCAGCTGGGCTGGTAGAGTGGTGCACACCTTTAATTCCAGCACTTAGGAGGTAGAGGCAGGCAGATCCTTGTGAGTTCGAGGCCAGCCTGGTCTACATAGGGTTCCAGGAGAGCCAGGACTACATAGAGAGACTTTGTCTCAAAGAACAAAAACAAAACAAAACAAAAAAAACAAACAAATAAATAAAAGATGGATTTCCTCCTCCCCGGTTTGTTACCTATAAACACACAGATGTAAACACGAATAGATGCATAAAATATTAACGCTGGTCTTTTTGAGTCTGATTTATTTCATTTAGCATAAAGATTTATGGTTTCATCCCCTTTCCTGCAAATGACTTGATTGCAGTTTTCTGCATGGCCATGTAAAATTCCTCTGCATACATACACATTTTCTTTATTGATTCACCTGTTGATGGTCATCTAGACCGGTTCCATTTTCTGGGTATTTCAAATACTGCAGCAATAAACACAGATGTGTAAATGTTTTTGTGGTGTGCTGACTTAGAACACTTTGGACGTATGCCCAGGCCTGGCATAGCTGAGTTCTATTTCCAAGAACCTCCATATTATCTTCCACAGTGGCTGGAGCTAGTCTATATTTATGACAGCAGAGAATAAGGCTCCCTCTTTTCCACATCCCCGCCAGCACTTGTTGTCAGTGGTTTTCTCAATGGTAGCTGTTCTGACTGGGGTGAGATGGGGCCACAAAGCAGTTTTTCGTTTGCATCTCTCTGATGCCCAAGGATGGTGATCACCCTTTCCAAGTATCGACTGTATTCATAGTTCTTCTGAGAGCTCTCTATAGAGCTCAGTTTTTGAAATCATTTGCTGATTTTTTCACATTTAAATTTTATAGTTCTTGTGATATGTTTTTATAACATTCTGTTCTATTTTCAGCTGTACTGTTATTCTCATACTGTACTTATTCTATAAGCTTGCTGTGTCTTGGGTATGGACTTATGAGAAGAGGCATAGCGTTGAAAGGCTTGGCACCACCCACTGTTTCAGACACTATAACATCTTTTCTGAACAGGAGTGACTAGCTACCCGTGCTGGATAGTTTTATGTCAACTTGACACATACTTGAGTTATCTGAAAGGAAGAATCTTAATTGAGAAAATGCCTTCCTAAGATCTGGCTATAGGGCATTTTCTTAATTAATGATTGCTTGATGGGGGAAGGCCCAGCCCACTGTGGATGATGCCACCCCAGGGCTGGTGGTCCTGGGTTTTATAAGAAAGCAGGCTAAGAAAGCCATGGGGAGCAGGCCAGTAAGCAGCACCCCTCCATCAGCTCCTACCTTCAGGTTCCTGACCTGCTTGAGTTCCAGTCCTGACTTCCTTCGAGGATGGACAGTGCCATGGAAATGTAAACCAAATAACCTCTTTCCTCTCCAAGTTTCTTTGGTCATGGTATTTCATCACAGCAATAGTAATCCTAACTAAGACAAGTTGGTACCAGGAGTGGGGTATTGTGTTGATGTGACAGACCTGACCGTGTTTGGGGGAGGATTGTGGAAGGGCGTTGGAATGCTGGACTAGAAAAGCCATTGAGTCTTGAGAGCTCAGTGGGCTGCTTTGTAGGAGCTTGGCAGAGGAGGATGTTGAGGGGAACGCAAAGGATGGCGCTCGGGCTTGTGAAGTTCCAAAGGGAAGTTTAAAGACCCTGGGGGTGGGGCCCTAGTTATTGTCAATTAAGACCTCATCGTTCTGGTTCCCTGGGGCTCAAGAATCAGCTGTGATTGACAAGATGCCAGACCTGCTAGAATGGACCTTTCTTTGTTTTGCTGGAGTGCTTGACGTCAGTCAGCTGGAACTGGCACATTAGTGATTCTAAGAAGAAACCAGCATCAGTGAGGTGAAGTCTTCTGGGAAGAAGTGAGGTGAATGTTTCCTGAGAGTCAGCACACAGAAGCTGTATTTAGAGGCAGCCAAGGTTTTACCTTGTCCTGGCAGATGAACTTGGTAGTGTAAGAGCTGCCCAGGTAGTTCTAGTTTTGAAGGCATGAAGGGGTCACGGAGAGCAGCTGAGGTTTGGCACTGTGAGAGGCCAGGAGAAGCCGTTGGGGAAGGTACAGCCTCAGTGGCAGTTGAAGGCCCAGGATTGAAGGGGTCATGCAGGGCTGTGGAACCATGAAGAGAGCCCAGGGGAGGCTATTGGTGAAAGTGCAACCCAGCTGCAGCAGAGTTTTGGAGATGCCAGTACCATGGGACAAACACCAAGAGCGGCTGCAGCAATAGAACCAGTCAGAGCCTGGAAGACAAGCTCTGTGTGCTGCAGAGGGCAGAGCTGGAGAAGGGACTCCAGCCCCACTGAGGAGCCCAGGAAATCACGAGTGAATCCTAAATAACTGGACATTGAGTTAGTTTTGGGAGTTGGTTTTACTTTGTTCAGATGGTGACTGTGTCCTGGTTCTTCCTTTTGGAAGTAAGGACGTATTTTTGATTTTACAGGCGTTCGTGGTTGAGAGACTTTTGAAAGATTGGATCTTGAAAGAGGCTGGCTATTTCAAGAGACTGATTTCTACTTTCAAGTGTTTAAATTTTTAAAGAGTGTGAAAAATTTTACAATTTGTAATGTTTATATTGTAATGTTGATTTTAGTGTGTGTTCTTGGGGAAGTACAAGGAAGGAAAAGATATGGCTTTTAGCACTGTTGTGTTTGTCAAGTTGACAAAGAGTTAATTGTGCTCGCTAGTTTTATGTCAAAGTAAGACAAGTGAGAGTTATCTGAAAGGAGGGAACCTCAAGACTTGTTGACACACTCTGGAAACCAAGAAAAAAAGGCCAGCAGTGACCAAAATCTTGGAGCAATGCTGGTATTGCTCTATAGCATAGTTCAGATAAAGCCACTCCCACACATCTGGCTATGAATAGTCACAGGGCCCAGGACCCAGCGGGAAGGCCCAGCCTCCTTCACTTCCGCTCTCCTGTCTGCACCAACCAGGGAAGCTATGGGTCACCCTTCCTCCAGACCCCAGCTTGGCAAGAAGGAGGTGGAGACATTTGAAGCCATGATAGCTAGAGGGTGAAGAAAGCCTGGGGACGGAGCTGGAATTATATTTCAGGTACTGAACTGGGGGGAAAGCATGATCCCCCGTTTCAGGTTCTAGCTGGAGAATGGGAGAAGACCAGGAGGCACCATGTTGGGGGTTAGGAGGCATTTGTCAGCGGCTGGGCACCTCACCTAAACTGGATCCATGATCCTCTGGAGAGAGGTGTCTGGGGACAGATGTCTTCTCCAAAATGAACACTGAGCAGCTACTTCAAGAAAGACTGATTGCTGACCACAGAAAAATGAAAGTTTCAAACACAAAGTAGAACTTAAGAAAACCCTTGTCCTCTCTTGCAAGAGCGACAGTTTCCAGCTTTCACCATTTCTAGGAATAGTAGAGCAGTGTGACTCAGTTTCCTTCTGTTGAGTGGACATGGCACCATGCGAAGGTCTGAACAACTCAGGGAGCCATGATTTTCAAAGGTTCCGTTTCAAAAATTACACACAGGTAGAAGGTTCTCTCTAAGGGAAAGATGGACTGGACATCAGAATGAAAAGCTCATCAATAAGGTTCAAGAGCCCACATCACAATCAACCCGCAAGAAACTACAAGAAGTGGTCAAACTTAATGTGCAGAATTATCCAAAAATCATCTCACCCCCTCCTCAAAAAACAAGTCAGCTCCTCCAACCAGATGTAGTGGCACATACCAGTAATCCCAGTTCTCTGACGCTAGAGACCAGTTCTCTGTGGCTGGAGACCATGCTAGGCTAGAAAGACTTTACTTACACACATGTGTGCCTGCCCCCACAACACACAGACAGAGAGAAACAGAGAGAGGCAGAGCAGAGATAAAGAAATAGAGAGAGACAGAGACACAGGGAGAAATAGAGACACACAGAGAGGATTAAAATAAACCCCTCTTCCATTTTGTAGATACGGATATACACAAGGCTGGATTACCTTTTGTGTCTCCCCAAATACCCTACCATAGCACCCAGAATGTGGAGGCAAGATGAAGCTGCCTTACTTGCTGTTAAACTCAGCATTGGATCAATTTTCAAATACATAGGGCCAACACCATTTTCGCTTATGGTTTTGTTTTGGAAAAAGTTTTTTTTTTTTAAGAATAAATAGGTTAAAATGCAAGTGGTTTATTGTTGTTAACTATTATTCTTTCCTGAGACAAGTTTTCATCTCACAGTTCACTATGTAGACCAGGTTGGCCTCAAACTCACAGAGATCCACCTGTCCCTGCCACTGCAGTTCTGGGATTAAAGGTGTGCGCCACTATGCCTAGCTATTATTTTTATATTAACAAACATTTTTACAAAAACCAGTTTTGTGCTCTAGTATGCTTAGTGTTATGATATGAAACTCATGAAAAAAAAACTTTTGAGGCTCTCAATAGTGTAAGAATGTAAAGGGATCCCCAGGTCAGAGATTTTGAGAGACTGCTGATTTTCAAGTTGCTTGCTCTCTCCCAGAAAGCCAAGTGACAAGATGGAGGAGAAGATGACAGCATAGCATAGAGATTAAGCCCGCTGCTGCACAGTGGAGACAGACGAAGTTGGAGAGGCATGTGGATCCTGGGTGTCTTTGCAGCATGGACAGTTAGAGTCGGAGGCTGGTGGACAAGGACGGGAGGGGAGAGAAGGGCAAGGGAGGGGAGGGAGAGCCTGCTCTCAGGAAACCTCAGTGTCCCTGTGGGGAAGAGGGGAATGGGGGTAAGAACAACTTCTCAGGCAGAGGAATAGGGTGGAGTGAGGAGGAGAGGTGGAGCCGTGGATGGTGTTGAGTGGAACCCAGACAAGAAGAGGCAGCAGTGTGACGAGTCAAAGGGAGAACCAGAGAAGGTTCTACTGCACCATACCTGACGCTATGCCTTGCTGGGGCCATGGCTACAGGCCCAGCAGTGAAGGGGAGGGAAGACATTTATATGTGTGTCTACGCATCAGGGTGATGGGCTCTGGTGTCTGGTATCCCCCTGGCCCTTAGAGCATCCTCATCAGACTGATCTGAGGCCCTAAGCAGCCAGGGTATTGGTTAAAGAGATGTAGAGCTGGTGTCTCGTGGCCTATGTTACTGTGAAGGTCACCTGGCCAAAATCTCCTTTGAATCCCCATTGTTGGTTTGACCCGAACTAGGGAAGGAGACTCACGGGGGGGGGGGAAAAAGATGGTGCCAGGAGAGGTGGTCATGCATGTAGAAGAGCCACGAATTGAGAAACCACCAGAATTTAGTTTTCTGGTTCAAGAGTTGAGAATTTGGGACTAAGATTAGACAAGAAACATGAGACCGGCCTTCCCTTTGCACACTGTGAAGGTGACCACAAGGTCACAGGGACACACACAAAACCCTCCCAATCAGAAAAGAGAGCTGGGTCTGCACGTTAGAAGGGTCATAGGTGACTCCCAGCCAAGTGGAACCCAGTCTCAAGAGCAGAACTCAGACTTAGCACTCCCAAGAGCAGTGTGAGGGCATGCCCCTTGCCCCAGCCTCTATGAATGAAGAGCTAATCCAAAGCAGGACAAAATGATGGCAACGTGTCGCTCACAGGAAGTGTGAGCAGCTGGGACTGCTGCCGGATGCAGAGGATATGAAAGAGTAAGCGGTGGAAGAAGCGGAGACCTGAAGGTAGGAGGCAGGACCCAGGGTCAGGCACGTGCGGGAAGGGGCGTGGCAGCCTTCCTGAAGGCTCTGGGAAAGGACAAGGCCAGGCGGTAAGGAAAACCCTAGGGAGAATGCAGCTGGTGACCTGTGAGTGGAGGGGACAGGGGCCAAATAGCAGAGACTCCCATCAGCCCTCGCACACCAACGCTAACCTCCAGCCCTGCACAGGCAGCTCATTTCCGGTTTCAGCCGCTCCGCAGCTTTTCTCTGCTTGCCTGTCGGGATGACGGATCAGCTAAGGGTGAATGAGGTTGTCTTATTTTTCTCCTGATTTTTAACTTTGGTTTTATTTTGTATGCATGAATGTTTTACCTCTGTGTATGTGTGCACACTATATGTCTGTCTGGTGCCCATGGAGACCAGAAGAGGGCATCGGATCCCCTGGAACTGGAGTTACAGATGATTGGGAGTCACCATGTGGGTGCTGGGAATCGAACCCCGTTCCTCTAGTAGAGCAGTAAACGCTCCTAACCCCAAAGCCTCCTCTGCAGCCCATTCTGCTGACTTTTAAATGAGCCATTGTGTGTGTCTATGTCTCATACTGGCAGGACTTTCACGGATTATCTCAGGAATTCCTGTGTATTTGCAGAGATCAAAACCCACACTACCACCTATTTGCCTTTGGGAAGGTTAGCAGGTCTAATATTTGATCTGTGGGCTGCGTCCCTTGGACAGGATGTGCCATTAAAGCATACCCCAGTTACTCCCTTCCCAAAGATGTGAGTCACAAAGGCTGGCAATGCATCGGCTGACTGTTCTTCCTGGCTTTTAGGACCATCCAGCAATTTCCACCACAGCCTCAGCTGAGCATCAGACCCTTACACACGGAGGCACAGATATTGAGAAGACTTTAAATATTCAGGGCACGAGGCAAGACCAGGGTGCAGGCTCTCGAGCCCCACTGAGCTGTTGTTCTTTGTACATAGTACCAGCCCACTGAAATCCAGGATGGGCGTGTCCTAGGAAGGAGGGGCTTACAAGAGGAGGCTTAACTGGGTGTTCCCCCAAAGTTTGCTTTGGCAATGCCGAGTTTGTGTAGCATAAAAATAATAACATGTGATTATATTTTCTGTATGTAAAGCTTTTTAAAGCCTAGGTGACACCTGTGGCTGTGGAATGTATGGGAGATAAGAGACATGTCTCTGGAATTTTCTCTCAACTCAGGACAAAGGAACCTTGATCCAAAGGTCAGAGAGATGTTAGCCAGACATGGAAGACCACGGAATTAAGCGGTCAGCTCCTTCAATGACAAGCTTCAAAGGAAAGAGAGAGCAGTGTGTGTGTGTGTGTGTGTGTGTGTTGTGTGTGGTGTGATGTGTGTATATGGGGTGTGTGTGTGGTATGTATGTGTGTGTGTGGTGTGTGTGTGTGGTATGTATGTGTGTGTGGTGTGTGTGTGTGGTGTGTGTGTGTGTGGTGTGTGTGTGGTGTGATGTGTGTATGTGGGGGGTGTGTGTGGTGTGTGTGTGGTGTGTGTGGTGTGTGTGTGGTGTGATGTGTGT
>NC_022030.1:60876320-60878978 GCF_000317375.1 Microtus ochrogaster
GTGGTGTGTGTGGTGTGTGTGGTGTGATGTGTGTATGTGTGGTGTGTGTGTGGTGTGTATGTGTGTGTATGTGTGTGTGTGGTGTGTGTGGTGTGTGTGGTGTGATGTGTGTATGTGGGGTGTGTGTGAGTGTGTGTGTGTGGTGTGTGTGTGGTGTGTGTGAGTGTGTGTGTGTGGTGTATGTGTGTGTGGTGTGTGTGGTGTGTGTGTGGTGTGATGTGTGTATGTGGGGTGTGTGTGGGTGTATGTGTGTGTGGTGTATGTGTGTGTGGTGTGATGTGTGTATGTGGGGTGTATGTGTGTTGTGTGTGTGTGTTGTGTGTGTGTGGTGTGTGGTGTGATGTGTGTATGTGGGGTGTGTGTGGTGTGTGTGTGTGTGTGTGATGTATGTATATGGGGTGTGTGTGGTGTGGTGTGTGTGTGTGTGTGTGTGTGTGTGTGATGTGTGTAGCCAATAGACTAAAACATGACTGAAAAGACAGAGAACTGAGCTGGACATGGTACCATACTCCTATAAACCCAACGTTGAGGAGGCTGAGACAGGATGATCCCGAGTTTGAGGCCAACCTGAGCTACATAGCAAAACCTCCATCAGAAATAAGAGAAGGGAGAGGAGGACCAGAGGGAGCAGGAGAGGAAGAGGAGGAGTGGAGGGGGAGAGAAAGAGGGAAGGAAAGAAGGAAGAGAAGGAGAAAGAAGGAGAAAACTAGTTACCAATTGCAAAGTCTGGACCTTATTTAAATGTGGGTGGAGAAGCCTGATATTATGAGCTGCTTTAAATGACATTCTTGTGAACTCTAGCTGGAGTAAAGATAACGTGGGCAAAGTTGTTGGGGATAAGAATATAAGCCTGCACAGCTGGTTTGCCCTCCTGGTATTCCCGAGTGGCATTTGTGGGTCATTCTTCACACCTGGGGAACCTGCCTCCTCCTTAGCCTTCTTCAGGAGAACAACAGCCACATCACTGGGTCACCTGGGGATGAAGTGGCATCACAGAGATGGAGCCCAAGGGTCACTGTGGCTCTGCTGGCTGTAGAGCCTACATGTAACCATGTCAGACACTGGTGACATACAGCAAGCTTGTGCGGCGAGGACACAAGAAGCTAACAAGCAAGCCACTTAGCTGCTGTCCCTAGGAGGTTATGGGACCTCACAGTGGGCAGGGGTGAGGCCCATGAGCCACGAGAAGGCAGCTGCACCATTGAACCCAATGGAATGTTCTTTAGAGAATAAGAAAGTGGAGTGTGTTGGTGGATCACTTAGAAACTATATTATTTGCAATACTGTCTGGCCAATAGCTTAAGCGTATTTCTAGCTAGCTCTTATATCCTAAACTAACCAACCCATTTCTATTAATCTGTGTATCATCATAAGGTCATAGCCTACCAGCAAAGTTTCAGTGGGCTCCAGTGGAGGCTTCTGTCCCTGGCAGTAGCTATATGGCTTCTTCGTGACTCCCTCTACTCTCTCCTCCTCTATCTGCTTGGAACTCCTGCGTTGCCCTATACTGCTAAGCCACTGGCCAAAACAGCTTTATTTATTAACCAATAAAAACAAAACTGACAGATGGACTTCCCACACCAGACTTGACCGGAGTCCTGTTTTTAAGCCATGACACAGGGGTCTATGGGAAGGATAGGCAAGAGGCCAGTGGTGGCAGAAGGAAGAAGTGGGCAGGAGTCTCCTTCAGTTGGTGTAGAGTTGGTGTGGCTTGACTTGAAGTCAGTAAACTGTTGCTGCACTGGGAACGTATTCTAATGGGCTTGTGGATACATGAATGAGAAAGGAAAGGAACAAGCATGACCTCAGGAGCTTGACTTTAGTAACTGAGATAGGGATGAGGTCTTGGGGGACACGAATCATGAGTAGTCAGTCAGATGTCCAATCAGAGAGCTGAACAGAGGTTCATTGAGTCAACAGTTTAGAAGGGTCTTGGTTTCCTGTCTAGGCCTACTGTGACACCTACTGATGACTGGACATAGGTGTTACGTAACTTAAGTTCCAAATACAATAAAACCAGGGGTGGAAAATGGCTTCGTAATTAAGAGTACTTGCAGAGGACCCAGGTATGGTTCCCAGTACCTGCATGACAGCTTACAACTGTCTGCAACTACAGCTCCAGGGGATCTGGTGCCCTCTTCTGGCCTCCATGGGTACTGCACACAGGTGGTGCACATACACCTATGCATATGAAACACTCATATACATACACATTTAAGAACTATAGAATAAAGTCAAACAAAAAAGGTAGTCCCATCAAGTCCTCATAGCCATGGAAGTAGGTGAATGGCTGCCATACTGGGAAATAGTCTGCACAACATCCCGTCCACTGCAGATTGGGCAGTGCCATTTGACCTTGGGCATGGCTAGGTATGTATATCAGTGGTAGAGTAAGGCCCTGGGTCTAGCCCTCAGCACTACAAAACAACAAAACAAAACAACACCCCCTTCTGCCCTTCTCCCTAGAAAAAGTAATAAACCAAACTCCTTAAGGCTGGATAAGGTCATAGGGGATTAAATGCACATAGAAGAAAGACAAGGGTTGAGCTCAGGGCCCTGGGCCCTCCAAAGGTATGTATGTATGTATCTATCTATCTATCTATCTATCTATCTATCTATCTATCTATCTATCTATCTATCTATCTATCTATCTATCTA